>NC_136521.1:65845751-66155751 GCF_053919585.1 Euprymna scolopes | reverse complement strand
GGTGTGATTTTGTTGCTAAGCGAGTTTGTCGGGATATATTCATTGAAGGGCACAAATGCGATGTGTTCATCAGAGCACATTCCATTAAAATCTTTGTAAAACAGACACAGAGATGCAACATTGCGGCGATGGGACAGGGATTGGAGCTTAGTTGACAAAGTGGGACCTATTAGATTGAATATTCGTTTTTGGACCCTATCCAAGAAGGAAAGGTTAGTGGTAGATGCACCAGCCCAGATGTGGCAACAATACTTCATGCATGGGCGAATGATGGCTTTGTAGAGATACAGAGTACTTTCAGGTATGAGTGGTCTTCTAGTACGATAGAGGGAGCCCACCTTCTTTGCAGCAGCCTTCGCAATGTCCTCAATGTATCACGTGGGTTTTACGTTAACAACAACTTTATAACTAAATATTTAGGGGATTGAAAGGAATCAAAATTGGGAATTGTATCGGAATCGGGAATTAATAACATAATCGGTAATTGTATCAGAATCGGGGAAAATATTGGAATCGCCTCATCACTAATTTATTCCCAATTTAAATTAGATGTTAGTGTGGCTGCTGACACTATTCAAAGACACTATCGTCGTCCAAAGATGACCGCTACAAAAGCTAGGGATGACGCCAGATCCAGCTAATACACATGCCAACCGAAATCAATTTTTTTTTCCTTTTTTCTCTGCAACCCATACTCACTTCTACACCTAAATAATCATCTGATCGATTCCACCAAACATCAATTCGATTATTTGGCAGCAAAAAGTCCAGACTCGTTTCTTCTGTTTAACTTCAACCGGTCCGATGCCCCTCCCACCTTCAGGGTGTTTGCGAGTTGAGGAGATGGGGACGGTCGGTTTTGTTTGAGAAAGTTTTTCGATACGCAAATGTTTGTTTGAATAGAACCCCTTAACGTCGCGTGTGTAGTTGGAAGAGGTGGGTGACTGTGGAAATTCCCGCTTCGGAGAAAAACGCGCGAACTGAATCAGAAGGCGTTTGTTGGCTAGACGGCATCTCTCGCAGACGAAATGGCGTGCTGGGATGAAGTTGGCGAACATTTTTGTATGCAATAGACAGAGTTAATTAGAAACGTTTACACGGGATGAGCGCCACTTTAATTCAGTTAATTTTGTTGTTGTTGTTGTTGTTTTTTTCTTTTTTGTTGTTTTTTTGTTTTTTTCTTCTTCTTTTTCTTCTACTGTTCCTGTTGTGACAGAGAAATTTGCAGAGTTTGGGAGGTTATTCGGCACCAGGTTCTCCGGCAGAAACAGTTGGGTACGTGAAGAGCAGGTGGGGACGGAAACGCAGGAAGAAAATGGGCGGCGCATTTGGCAAGAAAACACATGTATTCAGAAATTTTGAGATGAGGGTTGATTATTGATCAGTTATTATAATTTCAGACTCGGGAATCTGCCCGGAATTTCGAACGGAACCCTGTATCTAATCCATGGAGGTAGCATGTTCTCATTCCGTCAGCCACGACTGGGTAAAAGTCGTACATAATTCTCAATTGTATTTGTGGGTCGGCCACACTGATTATTAAACCTAAAACCTCAAAAAGTATAACTATCACAACTAGAGTGAGTACTAAGCAGACCTAGTATAAAACTTAACACCATATGGGAGCTATTAATTATTATTAATTATAAATAATAGATCATTTATAAATAGTAATAAAGTAGGTGGTAAAATTATATAATTATACTAGCAGAAGTACCCGTCGTTGACTGAGTTCAAAAACAGCCAACAGAAAATGAACTGTGATTGATGAAAGTATGATAGGTTATGAAAAGAAGGCCAGTTAAAAATACATAATATACTTTGTTATTTTCTTTAATTTAATCCCTTTTTTAGAATTTATTAGACAAAATTTAACTTTTATTTTACCGTGCCAATAAATATGATCATCACTGTATATAATAATATAAATATACAAAAAATAAATGTTACCATAGTCAATAAAAGTTACTTTTATGGTAGAAAAGTTCATTGGTTTGTATTTTTAAGTAGTTTGTAAAAAAAAAAAATTAAATTCACGAACTGGTTTTAAAAAAATCAAAATGGCAGTGACTTGGAAATGGAGAGCCCCGTTTTCAATTTGAAGGAGGGGCACCTGAGCATTCTGTGTTAACAATTTAACAGAGTTCCGTCAACGTAAGGAATATTTATAAACATATTTTAATGTTTTCCGTTATTTTGTGCCTGAGGAATATTCGATTACGGCATGTGTAGTTCATATAAAAATTCATTTAAGTAGTTATCGCCTCAAATTTTGTTTTAATTTCGGTTCGCTGAAATTATTTAAAGTAAAGAGAATTAAAAAACTATTTCCAAACAAAAAAAAACATGAACTGAACTTTTATTGACTATGGTAAAATTTATTTCTTGTATATTTATTTTTTCGGGTAGTCGTTTGTTGGCTTTTCTGCTAAACACTCCTACTAAATAATATCGACGAAATATCGAAAAACAAAGAAACAAAAACTGTTTAGAAATAATGAAGCTTTACTTACTGTAGTAAAATAATCCGAAACAGCAAAATGGGATATTAAAAAAGTGAACACGTAATTACTTTAGTTTTTAAAGCAAATAATCGATATAAATATGAATAAGAAGAAAATGGTGCCCTTTTCAAGCAGAACAACTTCGTTTCAGTTTTATAGTATTGAACGGTGTATTATTCCGCCGTCGGATTCAGAGTTGTACTATTGGAATGTAAAGAACACGCAGAAAAGGTTGTAATCAACTGAATTCCTTCTTGTACACAAAAAAGTTTAAACAGATATATAAATAAAAATAAAAAGGTTATGTAAATGTGTTTAAAAAGGCACGTAATCACGTGAGCATGATTCATTTGGCACGATAACAAGTAACGTTGTTATTTATTATTATTTATCTATTTATCTATTTTCGAAAGACTGTCACGTGCTAGTGGAGAAGGAAAAAAAACAGAGTTATGCAAAATTTGTGTCGAGAATTATCTAAAGTTCCGACTTTTTTTTTGGCTTTCTCTTTAATAAGAACATGAATTTATGAAGTGAATTTATTCGACACTATGATTCAACTCAAATAAATAAATAAAAGCTAACGTGAATTAAGATTAAAGTTAAGGTGTTAATGTGGACCCTCACCCCTTTTAAAAAACCTTGTTAAACTTTGTGACATATTTACATTTTATGGGGGTCAGGCGCGAACGAACACCCCATAATGTTATTATACCATATTTCTTCAAACTGAAACATAATTATCAAAGTATACTTACGCAAATAAATATGAAAAGTCTTTTTTTTTCTTTTTTTTTACATGGGCATCACCACATTATCAAGGCCAAGAGGCCACTCAAGGATAAGGGTTAAAGAGTGTACAGTAGAGATTGGACAATATAGTAATCATTAGTAATGAAAATTCGGTAAATTTGATAACTTATATGGAACGGCACATCAAGACTTGAACACAACCATATTGTAGTCAGCCGGAAATCATGAAAACGGAAGACAATTCCACAGGCGTGCCGTTCTAAGAAAGAAGCTTTGCTCATGGAATCTACGTTTAGGTTTAGGCACAGATAAAGTGTGGGGGGGATTATTGATAGTGTTTTCAGCTAGACAAGTGTTTCTTGTGAAAGTTAGGCGAGGGGGAACCATAGACTGAAGCTCAGTCGAACACTTTCCATGAAAATAACGATACATCAGAGACAAACTCGCAACATCTCTTCTGTGAGATAGAGGTTGCAGAGAAGAGAAAAGGACATCTCCTACGAGGCTACGAAGTCTATTTGGAACTCTATCAAGGCAGGCCAAGTCCTTTCTAGCAGCTCCTGCCCAGATGTGGCAACAATATTCCATCCTTGGACGTACCTGGCTCTTATATAGATAGAGAATAGCATCAGCATTGAGATATCTACCGGATCGATAGAAAGATCGCACCATTTTTCCAGCAGCCTTGGCAACAGATTTCATGTACGTGTTCCATTTAAGAGCAGGAGTAATGGTCAAGCCAAGAAGCTTGTCAAAACTTGAGGTCTCCTGAAGACGAGAGCCATTCATTTCAATTGATGCCGGATGTGGATCAGAATGTTGATGATGTAAAGAGAGAAGCTTGGTTTTAGATGCATTAAAAGTAACCAGCCACTCCTTTCCCCATTGTACTACTTGCTCAAGATCAGAGAAGAGAGAATTGGAGAGAACTTTGTCGTTTACTGTCTTAGATGTGCTACCATAAATGGTAGTGTTGTCAGCATAAATGTCTACAAATGATGTAAGGATGTGATTTGGAAGATCATTAATGTAGATCAGGAAAAGAGTTGGGCCCAGGATGGACCCCTGAGGGATACCGGAATTAATACTGTGAGCTTCTGATTTTTGCCCCTCAACTATTACTCTTATGAACCTATCAGAAAGAAATGATTTAATAATTGAGAAGACATTTCCAGCTATACCATAGCTAGAGATATTATGAAGTAAACCTTTATGCCATACCCTATCGAAGGCCTTAGATATGTCAAGAGCAATTGCCCTAGAAAGGTTGCCTCCGTCGAGAGATTTGCTAATCCTATTAGCTATAACTGTAAGCACATCTGCTGTAGATGCAGTAGAACGGAAACCATATTGAGTGTCACTAAGAAGGTTATTTTTGTTGAGATGGTTGATTACTTCTGTATTTAACACAGATTCCAGCAACTTACTCATGACGCACAGGAGACTTATTGGTCTGTACTGAGAGGGGGGTGAGCAATCACCTGAATTCTTAAATACAGGGCATACTGATGAAATTTTCCAGGGAGATGGGAAACTATTCTCCTTAAGACAACGGAGTACAGGTGCGAACGCAGACCCACAATTTTATTATACCATCCCTATTTAAGTTGAAATATACTTATCAAAGTATTCTTATGTACATCTATATCAAAAACCCTAGTAAACGTTTTTTTTTCTTTCCATACTTTGTGGACCAGGCGCGAACGCAGAGCCCACAATTCTAATGAACCGCCGTTCTGCCAGATCAAACATACCTATTCCTGTGTCTCGATACATCTATCATTATATGTAATCAGTTTTTTAAAACAGTTAACCATATAGGAGCCTATTCGTGACCAGACCCCCCCCCCACACACACACAGACGATTAATCGGAATCGGAAAAATCGGAAGATTTGGGGGTATCGGAATCGGAAAATTGATGTCTATTTTCCGATGCCAAAACGATTCTTTTAATTTTACTTTTTTTATTTGATTTTGTTTGAACCAAAATCTCCCACTACTGATAATAATGATAAAATAATAAATATTTATTGATTTTAAATTACCAGTGAAGCTAAAATAGATAGATCATCCTCCACAAGTGTATTCTGACCTTTAGGAAAATATCTGCATATTTAATATGTGTTTTTACGAAAATCGGAGGGGGAGGGGAATAACCATCTTATAGTTAAATAATTAGAGATTTATAAAGAATCGGAATGGGAATCGGTAATTTTTCGAAATCAGGAATTTAGCACGGAATTGGTAATTGTATCGGAATCGGGAAAAATAATGGATTCGTTCTATCACTGGTATGTATATATCCTGAACAAAGGTGTGTCCTCTATCCCAACCGTTATCAATGGACATGTGTGTGACCGACCCACATGTTTCACCGAATGTCTTAGAAACGGTCCCATGATGGTGTGACGATGGGTCAGCCATTAGGGTCTGAGTATCAAGGGGAAAGGCATACCTGAGATGTTGGGTGCGGGTGTGTAGCTCCTTCATTCTCTCAAGATCACTCTGATGGCATTCTGGCTGGTATCTTCTTCCTTCGTCTTCAGGACCGCCTCATTCGACTTAAGACATTTATGGCAGACATACACACACAAAAAAGAAACACACACACAACACGACACAATCGTAACATGATTTAACACTATTAATTATAAATAATAGTTCATCTACAAGTACTTCAACAGTGCTTGCTTTGACGAACTGCAATCACTTGTACCTGCTCGAGGTAAATACCCCCGACAAACCCGACAAGCAGCTAAATCACACCCCTACACAGTAGAGATCCCTGGATGTAAGAGAGCTTTCTACTCCAGTAGTTTCTTCCCCAGAACCGCTAGACTTTGGAACTCCCTTTCGGTTCCCTGCTTTCCCAACTGCGCTGACATGCAGAAGTTCAAGTGTAACGTGAACCGACATCTTACTGCCCAACTCCCTTCATAGTACCCCAGTAGCTTATGTCCCCAATTGTAGCCCCCTACATCAAAGTGGCAACGTACCTTGTTTGTGGTAAAATGTAATATATATATATATATATATATATATATATATATATATATATATATATGCATATATATGAAATATATATATGAAATATAATTAACTATTTGTTATATAAAATCTATACAATATATATATTACAATATTAACATACAATTGACAGATCATACTATTGATTTTAACTATTACTTCATTAAAACTAACTAACTAATCTTAACTAGTGTTCAAGGAGAGGGGAATCCCCCGCCACCGTCATTTACGGAGAGACAGAAATATGTGTGCTCATCTCATGGCAGTCCAGACAGAAAGAGGTCGATAAAATTGCATCCCTCTGTCTGTTCTACAAGTACTTTAACGGTGAATGCTCGGACCAACTGCAAGCACTTGTGTCTCCTCTACGTAAATACACCCTACAAACCCGACAAGCAGCTAAATCCCACCCCTTCACAGTAGAGGTCCATAGATGTAAGAGAGCCTTCTATTCCAGTAGTTTCTTCCCCATAACAGTTAGACTTTGGAATTCCATTCCGGGTCCCTGCTTTCCCAACTGTACTGACATGCAGAAGTTCAAGTGCAACGTGAACCGACCTCTTGCTGCCCAACTCCCTACACAGTACCCCTGATAGTAGCCCCCTACTTGCTGCCCAACTCCCTACACAGTACCCCTGATAGTAGCCCCCTACAACAAAGTGGCAATGTACCTTGTTTGGGGTGAAAATGTAATTAAAAAAAAAGAAAGGGAATTTTAGGGTTGCATTCCTACGGCCAAATTACCACCTGGCCATGCTGGGGGAGGGTGCGTAAGCAAGTACTACAACCAGGGTGCCACACTGCCTACCCCCAGTATTTCCTGAAAGCAAGCTATGCTACATACAAATATCTGTGCGGCACTCCAATCATAGTGATCAAAAAGATTAAACCGGAACTAGCTCCTATACTTACAAAGCTGTTTAAACTTTGCCTTAAAATAAAATGCTTCTCCAACTTTAAAAAATTCCTCAGAATTCTAGAAATCGGCCATGTGCCTTAATACAGATCAATTAGTTTCCTGTTGCTCATTATTAAGTTGCTGGAATCTGTGATAAATAGAGAAGTATTTAACCACTTCAATAAAAGCTACCTACTCAGTGACATGTAATATGATTTCTGTGCTGCTAGATCTACAGATTATGTGCTAACAGTAATATCACACAGGATTAATGAATCTCTTTAAGGGAGTTTCGTTTCTAGAGCAATAGCTCTTGACATATCAAAGGCTTTTGATAGGATATAATACAAACGTTTATTTCAAAAGCTTCCCAGCTACAGAATAACTGGAAATACCCTCTCAATTATTAAATCTTTTCTCTCTGATAAGTATATAAAAGTAGTTGTTGATGGGTAGAAGTCAGAAGCTCATAGTATAAACGCTGACATCTGCAGGGTTTTATCCTTAGCTTAACTCTCTTCCTCATCTTCATCAATAATCTCCCAAATCACTTTCTTAGATAATTCGTAGACATTTATGCAGACGACACCACAATCCAATCTTTTTGATTCTCTCTCTTCTGATCTTGCGTCCCTGTCGGTGGGGCATTAGAATATGCCGACTGCCCCCCTGCAGAGGGTAAAAGTCCCTCAATGGGGGTCCTGGATATGACCTTAAACTATATCCAGTGTTGTGGGCTTTGGGGAGTGTGGAGCCACCCTTTAATTACCATTGCTCCCAGGTCCACTCTGACCCGGAGTGGTAGTACCTGTTAGGGTCCCAACTATGGGTTGAATAGAAACCGAAGTGAAAACAACAAATATATTCTATAAAAAAAAATATTTGGATTCGGCATTAAATAACCCGAAAAGGGTTGATATGCCGTAAAACAAAAACAACCAACCAACCAATCTTCTGATCTTGAGCATGTAATGCAATAGGGTAAAAGTTGGCTGGTTAATTTTAACTCATCTAAAATCAAGTTTTTTTTTTCATCATTAATGCTCTGACCTCTGCTTGGCCCCAATTGAAATAAATGGCTCTCGTCTTGGGGAAGCATCATATTTCTATGAGCTTCTAAGATTGACCTTCACTCATGATTTGAAATCGAACACATACATCAAATTTATTGCCAAGATCGCCGGAAAAATGGCTATATTTCGCTGTTTTTATTATTTCCATTGTTCAGTCCTTTATCCCAATCGCTGCCACACCTTGATTAACAATCCTATTTCACCTTCATTGTGTACTTTGGTGAACAACTTTCTATAACTTTGTTCTGCTGATAAACCTATTTCCTTTCCCGATTTTTTATCATATTTTTTGCTCTGTCTAGCTTACTTTCTGACACCTATGGATGAGGACGTCGATAGAGATATTGTAAATACCAGTAAATTATACAGATCGATGTAAAAAACACAGCGGAATTTCCATGGAATCCTGTTTGTTTATACTATAATTCTGCTTTGTCCATGGATACAATCGAAAACAAAGCTTTATACTAACATTAAACAACTATTTGCAAGGTTTGTGGACCTTGGTGAACAACTTTCTCTCTATTGTTCTGCTGATGAACCCATTCCCCCCTTTTGGGTCACATTTCTTTCTCTCTTTCCTCTCATACTTCCTTACACCTGTGAGTGAGGAGCGTCGATAGAAATATTATCAGTAACAGTAAATTAAAAAGCATCATGGAATTTCCGTGAGATCCTGCTTGTTTATACTATGAATTCCGCCGTCTGTTTGCCCATGGATACAATTGAAAACAAAGCCCTATACCAAGATTAAACAAGTATATGCGTAAAATTTTGTGAGTAATCCAACCACAAACCGAACCCAAGCACACTGGCCTCCATTGTTCAGTCCTTTGTCCCAAATCACTGCCCCACCTTGATTAACAATCATCATATTTTAGCCTTCTTTTGTGTACCTTGGTGAACAACTTCTTCATTTATCTTCTGATAAACCTATTTCCTCTTTTTATATATTTTTTTTCTTTCTCACCTATTTCTTAACACTTAGGAATCTTATTCTTATCCGATCATTAAACTAACTCTAAAAATATCTATTTTTTATGGCCGGTCTTTTGTCTGCCACGTCTTGATTAACAATCATATCCAGCTTTCTTCGTGTACATTGGTGAACAACTTCCTCTCCATTGTTCTGCTGATAAACCTATTTCTTCTTTTTTTGTTATATTTTTTTTTCTATTTCCTCCTACTTCTTGACACTTGCGCAGAGGTGGGCGAACATCGATTGTATCACATCATATCATGGAGGGAAAATGTATTAGAGTAGAAGGTTTATTTTAAGTTCTTTTTTTTATTTATTTAAAACGACAAACAGAATGATGGTCTTGTTAGAGCTATAGTTGAGTCTCGATAATTACAAAAACATTAAAACTTAAACATGGTAAGATCGTTTTGTGGAATGGCACAGAACATCGGTCTTCAGGTAAATACAGGGAAAACTGAGATAATGTATCAACCATCACCTGACATCACACACCCACAAGACCCATCGATCATGATAAATGGTGAGACTTTAAGTACGTGAAAAGTCCACTGAATATCAATGGCCGTGCTGTCACATCAAGAGTGTTCGCTTAGTTCGGAAGCCTTGGAGGAGGATTATGGTCAAGGAATGGCATAAGACTAGAAACAAACTGTAAAATTTATAAAGCAGTGGTTTTACCTACTTTACTATAATCGGCAGAAACCTACACAATGTACAGGGACCACATAAAAATGCCGGAAGCAATGCAACAGCGCCACCTAAGAAAAATTATGAAAATTAAATGGAACGATCTTATACCAAATGTTGAAGTACTCAACGGAGCAATCATGGACAACATAGAAGCCGTACTCACCAGCACACACGACTACGATTGACTGGACATGTGGCCAGAACGGAAAACAATCACATCCTAAAATCCTATGGAGAATTGGAAAATGGATACAGAGGGATTGGTGGACAGAAACTCCGCTACGAGGATGCGATAAAGCGCCACCTAAAGACAATGAATATGAACACGAAAAATTGGGAAGAGCTAGCAGCAGAGCGAAGTTACTGGCGCAGTAGCCTTCACAAAGGAAAGGCAGAAATAGAAGCAAAAGTAAAGACCAGGTTTGAACAAAAACATTACCAAAGGCAACAACTACCCATACACTACTTGTGGAGAAACTTTCGCTACTGAGCGTGGAATACTATAACACCGTAAGATAAAGCACCGAAACCCTAACTAGTCATCTTCTGCTATGAAGGACTGCGTGGTGGTGGTGGTGATGATGATGATGATAGAAACTTTATTCAAATATGTTATACATCACTAGCTGTTCCTTTCCAGTATTGCTCGGGAAAGGCTTACTTTCATTTTTAATTTGTCTCCTTTCTTTTGTTGAATTCTTTTTCATTAATTTTTAATTAAACTTAAATCATTAAATTATTAATTGAATTGAATCAAATGGTATTTTTTTAATTGAAGTGTATCAAAATGTGCTTTTTGATTGAATTGAACTAAAAAAAAAAAAATAAAGGCTAGATCTGAACAAAAACATTACGAAAAGAACCATCCATGCATATTACTTGTGGGGAAATTTTCCACACTGAGCGGATAAAGCCCCTGAAACTCTGACTAGTCATCTTTGTCTCTGAAGAACTGCGTGATGATAATGTTATATCACTTTCTCTCTATCTTTTCCTTCCCTCTATCAATATTTTTAATCATCCCCCTTTCTTTCTCTTTCTCTCTCTCTCTTTCTCTCTCTCTCTATCTATCTAACTCTCTCTCTCTCCTTCTATCTATCTATCTATCTATCTATCTATCTATCTATCTATCTATGTCCATTTACTATCTATCTATCTAAGACTATATTTCTTTTTCTTTCTTTATTGCCTGTTAAATCACTATCTTTCTATTCATCTCTTTTCTTCCTCTCTATCCCTATGTTCTCTCTCTCTCTCTCTCTCTCTCTCTCTCTCTCTCTCTCTCTCTCTCTCTCTCTCTCTGTTTGATTCACCCACTTCCTCTCTCCATCAATCAAAACATTAATTTTCCTATTCTCCGCATTCCATTGGTTAAAAAAAAAACGTACTTTCCCCTCCGCAGCAAAAAGAAAGTACTGTATGTCCTTGTCATTCAAGATTTAGTCTTTTTCCTTTGAATAGGCAAGTTAGAGGGGGTGGGGGCTCTTCTGTTGTCGCCCCTCCCTACCATTAACTACTATCAATTATCCAACCAACCTCCCACCAGCACCCATTCCCACTATCAGCTCCAACTACTTACTTCAAATATTCACTTGTCACAATGTTTTACATCTTTTTTTTTCTCGGTTTCGTTTTATCAGCCTCGTTTTGATCTAATGATCACGTGACGCTTATCCTGAATAGAAGACCAAGTTTTCTATCATAACTTTTGGTTCTTGTTCAGAATTTCTCCTATGTTAAAAACTATGGAATATGGTGTAGGGGCGTGATAAAATCAAGAAGGCATAATATGAAATACTGGAGGTCATTTCCGATAAGTGAATACAATAAAATATTTCCGTCGGTGAAAGCTGGGAGAGTGAAAGTATATAATAATGACTGAGTAAGTTATTCTTCCACCTCCTGTAAGTATGAGTTGCGTAGGAGAGTAACTCTGTTCGGAAATATTTTAGGATGTATTAATTTTATTGAAAATGATTGAAACGAAAGCGCTCTAAAAGTAATGTCTCATATTTATTAGATTTTTAATAGGAATATTGATTTTGGAATGACACTCGTATGAAAAAGTGCGCTCTGGACGCTTATGCACAGTCATCATTCATTGCTGGCAAAAGTTAATTGAGAATATTATAAAAATAGTATAAAAAATAAATCATTGAGCACAAACGGTTACTCATTTTAATGGTACCACTCCCGTTTTTGTAGCTCTTTGACTTTTTGAGTTAAAATTAATTACCGAAAAACATGCATCATGCTGATAGACTTTGGAATTCCCTCCTTGTTCCATGCTTTCCTGTCTGGCTGTATTGGCATGCAAAAATTTAAATGTAATGTAAACCAACATCTTGTTCATCTCCTCTAAGCAGGGTCCAAAATAGTAGCCCCTTACGTCCAAGTGACAATAAGCCGTGTTTGGAATGAACATGACTGTTAAGAGTAAAAGTACAGAATAGTTAAAAAGCTTCCGCCCATCCCCACATTAAGAATGGTTTTCTAAATAATAACTTATTACTTCATCACGGCCTGTAAACTGCACAAGTACCTAAAATAGATATTTTTGTTACAGGCTATCAAAAGTATCATTACGGTGCAAATGGGTTTTTTTTGCTGGTTTAAACTATAATAATTTATTTTATGCATATTCACATTAATTAAACGTGTCACCACGATTAATTTATGACTTTTTATTTCAGATTATTATTTAGTTTTATTTTTCCGCAATATTCCTACTTATGTTTGCTATATTATAAACCCTTTTTAAGAATTCAAAACGCAACAACCATTGGTGTAAGCAACAGTCCGTTTTTTTATTTCTCCTGTTGTTCTTTCTTATGGTAGATAGAGAGAGAGAGAGAGAGAGAGAGAGAGAGAGAGAGAGAGAGAGAGAGAGAGAGAGAGAGAGAGAGTGGGGGAGCGACAGAGAGAATTATCGTGGCATCCACTCGATTGACAATCAAATCTCCAACTGCTATCTTTTTCCTTCTGTCACTTTTTTCTGTCAATCTTTTCAAAACATCCACATAACCAGATTCCTTTCTGTTACATTTTTCATAACAATAACAAAGTTTGTTTATATTTGTGAGAAATATTGAAACAATTCCCGTTTAGCTTGTCAATTTCTGACATTTCATCCGCAGACGCGTGCCACATTTTAATTCATGAACATACATATATGTATAGACACCTATACATATATATACTAGCATGTCAACTCGGCTTAGACCGAGTCATTCGTTGACTTAAAACAATCTCCTTTAGTCAACAGAAAGGAAGTCATTTTCCATCATGATAATGCTCGTCCTTACGCAGCACTACTGACCAAAGATTTCCGAGGAGAATTTGGTAGAGAAATCTTGCCACATCCTGCATATTCTCCTCACCTAACTCCCTTTGATTATCATTTATTTCAGGGAATACGAAACCATTGCCTTGGGGTATTAAACATGAGTTAGATTCATATTTCGCATCAAAACCAAAATAAATTTACAAGCGATGCATTTATAAGCTTGTTAATGGTTCGAATCAATTTATAGAGAGCAAAGGTCATTATTGTTATGTATCCGAATACGTTTGATAAAAATCGATAATCGAAAAAAGTCGATTAAAAAATGAAGTCCGATTTTAATCAAAGCCAACACTCTTATACAACCTAACATTACAAGTTTTATCGCCGCACAGGCAGAAAAACCTAACCTATAAATTCAACTGTATATTCTTTCATAAGACAGAGGCGCGTTTAAAATGAATCTTTATTTTTAGAGCACCATTGAATCTTGATACTTGACTTTTGTGCGTTTAACTTTAATTGAAGTTATTATGTAAAAGTAATTTCATAAAATTAACAGTAAGTTCAAAATGAATGTTTCTGTTTAGAGAACAATTGAACTATGATACTTGATTTTCGTATTTTCAACTCTAAGTGAAGCCATTATTTAGAGATAATTTTATAAAATCAACAGTAGATTCTCTACAGTGCAATGTAAACTACAACGTATTGTGGACTAAATCACTGAGGGGAAGGGGCCGTTGGAGATTCCTCCCGGTAGTGCGGAGGGGGTATCCCGTTCTAGAGCAGGCAATCAATCGATTTGATTAAAAAATGTCGATTTCATCGATTTCGATGACAATATAAGTATGGGAAAGTGGAATATTTGTTTATTCTCATTCAATCCCGGATAACGTCGGGTCTCCCTGCTAGTCATTTTATAAAAGTAAGTCTCGTATTTCTTACTACGTTGCTACATATTACTCTCATCCTCTCTCATTCTATATTGTTTGCACAGACGTAACACTTTCCTTTTTTTTTAACCTCGCCACTTTGATGTAGGGATTTGGGCAGCTAGATGTCGGTTCACGTTACACTTGAACTACTGCATGTCAGTACAGTTGGGGAAGCAGGGTCCCGGAAGGAAGTTCCAAAGTCTAGCGGTTCTAGGGAAGAAACTACTGGAGTAGAAGGCTCTCTTACATCTAGGGATCTCTACTGTGAAAGGGTGGGATTCAGCTGCTTGTCGGGTTTGTCGGGGGTATTTACGTCGAGAGGGTACAAGTGCTCGCAGTTCGTCAGAGCATTCACCGTTAAAGTACTTGTAGAACAGGTAGAGGGATGCAACATTTCGTTGATGGGACAGAGGCTGAATCTTGGATGACAGTTCAGGACCTATTAGGTTGGCGACTCTCTTTTGGACCCTGTCAAGGGTCGAGAGACTAGTAGCAGATGCACCAGCCCAAATATGACAGCAATACTCCATACATGGGCGAATGGTAGCCTTATAAAGGTACAGGATACTTTCGGGCGTCAGTAGCTTTCTAGCACGGTAGAGAGAACCTACCTTCTTCGCAGCGGTCCTGGCAATACTCTCAATGTAATTGTTCCAACTCATGTTTCCTGTGAACGTTAGGCCGAGGAGTTTACAAGATGTGTTTTCAGATAAAAAGTCTTTGGCCATTGCTATTGGTGGTAGAGAAAGTTTCTTGTAATTATTGAAAGAAACAAGTTTAGTCTTGGCAGCATTGAATGTGACCATCCATTTTTGTCCCCATTCCACTACAGATCGGAGGTCATCCTCTAGTGTTTCTGCCATTTCTTTAGATATGTGTTCATTTGTTTTCCTGTCGTGCCTGTTATAGAGCGTGGTGTCATCAGCATATATACCCATCTTACAAACAATTTTGTCAGGAAGGTCATTAATAAATATTAGGAATAATAGAGGTCCAAGGATAGACCCCTGGAGCACTCCCGCATTCATATTGTTTAGATGTACGACCGTCGAGGACAACCTGGATTTTTCTCTTATCTAAGAAGGAGTTAATTATGTTAAGTATTTTTCCAGTGATACAATATGATCTGATTTTCCTGAGAAGACCTTCATGTCATACCCTGCCAAAAGCCTTAGATATATCTAGAGCTACCGCTCTACCCTCCCCTGCTTTATCCAGTGAATGGTATATACGTTCAGAGATTACAGTGAGGATGTCTGCTGTGGGACGGGCCTGCCTAAATCCATATTGTTGGTCGGTCAGAAGTTTAGTATCTGTAAGATGATGCACCAGAGCCTGGTTAATTATGGATTCAAATATTTTGGCAAAAAGTGGGAGAAGGCTAATGGGACGGTAATTTACTGGGTTAGTTCTGTCGCCAGAATTCTTTAAAACTGGTATCACAGAAGCAGTTTTCCAGCAGGCAATAAAGCAAGATTCATTAAGACATTTGTTGTAAAACTGTGAGAGAACTGGAGCTACTTTGGCGGAGCATTTTTTTAATAGCATAGCCGGGATGAGATCAGGTCCACATGCTTTTGAAGTGTCAAGATTTTTTATGATAGCATGCACCTGAGAAGGTGTGATTTTCAGATCGTCTAGTGTGGCGTCTATCCGCAAAGGAAAGTCAGGGAGGGGTGGTTATCAGGGTCCAGTGTGGAGTTTGAGGCAATCCGACTGGCAAGCATTTTAGCCTTCTCGGTTGCTGAGCAAACAAGCTTATGATTGTTGGATAGTGGGGGAATAGTTGATTGCCCATTATTTACTACACTGTTGTAGATTTTCCAGAAGTCACTGGCTCCTAATTTATGTACTTCGATGCGTTTTTTGGTTGTTTCAGTAAATTCTCTCTTCGCTTTCGCTATTTCTTTCTTACAGTTACTTCTGGCTTCTATATACTTCTGTCTGTTTGAACTGAACTTATGTCGGTTAAATTTGTGGTATGCATGCTGCCTTTGCGCAATGGCAGCTGCACAAGTAGAAATAAATCATTGGGGAGAGTGGGGCTTGCTATAAAATTTACGCACGGGATATATGCTTCAATTGCCGTTTTGAACCATTCAGTGGTCTCCTTGGCGCACTGTTCAGCAGAAAGTGAAAAGACATTTTATAATATCTCGTTGTTTTGAGCAGTGGCTCTTCGGTTTGGGCTCTAGAGTTAAGGGCGATTTCAACCATTATAACTGCATGATCTGCGTTCCCGAGTGGGCTGTGGGCATTCGTTACACAATCATCGGGAACTGTGGTCAGAAACAGATCTAGAAGTGAAGCGTGTTGGTCTTGTTGGTCTGGGAAACGGGTTGGAAACGTAACCGTTACTTACTTCGCGTATAGTCAAGAGGCTCAAAATTTTACTTTGTACTCTATAAAAGCAAGAAAAAGTTCTCTGGGTTGCATTTCCCAAATGTGGAAACGGTACTCCATCTTTGGACTTATCTGATAAGGCAGAAGATTACATCAGGATTCGGAAACGTTTTTAGCCAACATACATACACTCTTGGTCTTATATATATATATATATATATATATATATATATATATATATATATATATATATATATATATAAGCGACCATTAAAAAGTTGAAGTCACGCAGAAACGTTCGGACAGGGGACATAATAGAGTTGTGCGAGGGAAGACGCTCCTCACCTATACCCATAATCCTCCGACCCATTTTTTGTGCTCGCACCCCTAGACATGAGTTTGAAAAAACGATGTTAACAACGTCAATCTCGGGTGTTTGTTTCGTTTCTGCACTGTTGTCTACCAATCATAAAAAAGAAAGAAATTAATCGCCTGAAAATGACCTTAACGACTTTTAGGAAGGGTGATTCGGGGTGGCGGGAAAAAATTGAGAAGTGCTTCACAACCCGTATCCCCCCCATCACATCACCACTCCCGAACCCCGAATACAAATTACTTGTCCTCCCGACTAAACTGCAGAGAGAGAGAGAGAGAGAGAGAGAGAGAGAGAGAGAGAGAGAGAGAGAGAGAGAGAGAGAGAGATTAAGATGTGACAATCTTCGTTTTACGTCCGGCCGGTCGAGAAAGTAATAGATCATGTAAAAATAAATAAATAATATTTTAATTATCGTTTATTTATTTTTTTACCCTCTTTTTTATTTTTCTCCTCCTCCTCCTCCTCCTCCTCCTTCTTCTTCTTCATCTTATTATTATTATTATTGATAATGTTGTTTTTGTTGTCGTCGTTATATTTAACATTGTTTTTTTTCACTCAGGAGCGAGCTTTTACACCAAAGTTAGTGATCATAGTCAAAAACTCAATTAAATAGAAAGCACCTGGCGCAGGATGTTTGCTGTAGAAAGCAGAACTGACTTCTGGGTTATGGTGATGTTGTACTTGATACCAAAGAGTTCAACTGTTTTCCAAGATGATCTGAAATTGAGCAAAGGGCACCGATGATATTTGGCACGATGAAAGTTTTCTTAAGTCACAACCTCAGTTTATAGTTGCATGCTAAGTTTTCTTATGTCACAACGTCAGTTTATAGTTCCATGCTAAGTTTTCTTATGTCACAACCTCAGTTTATAGTTCCATGCTAAGTTTTCTTATGTCACAACCTCAGTTTATAGTTCCATGCTAAGTTTTCTTATGTCACAATGTCAGTACATAGTTCCATGCTAAGTTTTCTTATGTCACAACCTCAGTATATAGTTTCATGCTAAGTTTTCTTATGTCACAACCTCAGTACATAGTTCCATGCTAAGTTTTCTTATGTCACAACCTCAGTATATAGTTCCATGCTAAGTTTTCTTATGTCACAACCTCAGTTTATAGTTCCATGCTAAGTTTTCTCATGTCACAACGTCAGTTTATAGTTCCATACTAAGTTTTCTTATATCACAACGTCAATTTATAGCTGCATGCTAAGTTTTCTTATGTCACAACCTCAGTTTATAGTTCCATGCTAAGTTTTCTTATGTCACAACGTCAGTTTATAGTTCCATGCTAAGTTTTCTCATGTCACAACCTCAGTTTATAGTTCCATGCTAAGTTATCTCATCATTATTATTATTATTATTATTATTATTATTATTATTATTATTATTGGCTAACGTTGAGCTTTCACACAAGTCAACAAACGATCTGATTGGAAACCTGTTGTGTTCTCTGGAAGCTGAGTGACAACAAGTCTCCCCAGACGTCTAGCTCTCTCCACCTCCTTCGATAGCATTTGCAAATGAATTTGCATCATCGCAACAGCCGCTTACCATTGATTTATCGCTGGCAGTGGCCATTGTTTTATACTTGAATTTGAGTGGCACTAAGCCTCCCCAAGGTCCCTGTTCTCTGGCACTTGTCCAGCCGAGGTCTGGCCAGCGCTCTCTCTTCGGTCTTTCAATCCTTCTTGACCCTTCTCGGCTCTTTGGTATCAGTTTTCTATTGGGAGGAACGGTGGTGAAACTATGGGGGTGCATGGCATTATGGTTATTATTATTATTATTATTATTATTATTATTATTATTATTATTATTATTATTTGACAACAAACAGAGAGGAGATGGGACAGGTTGGCATTAAACGTGGGATATTTCAAGGATATTCGTTATCGCCACTTCTTTTTGTAATGATAATGATGCCACTGATCATCCTCTCGAAGAGAGAAAAACTGGGGTATAAATTTGGATCTGATGTCAGACGCCTCAACCATCTACTGTTTATGGATGATTTGAAAATATTTCGTAGAAATGAAAAGGAATGGAGTTTTGCATAACTCTGTTTTTTTCCTTCTCCACTTGCATGTGGCACTCTTTCGAAAAAAGATAAATAATACAAAATAAGAACGTTACTTGTTATCGTGTCAAAAGAAGGAAAAAATCCTGCTCACGTGATTACGTGTCTGTCTAAAAACATTTAGATACCCCTTTTATTTTTATTTATATATCTGTTTAAGCTTTTTTGTCAGTGTACTAGAAGGAATTCAGTTGATTACAACCCTTTCTGTGTGTTCTTTACATTACAATAGTACAACCTCGAATCCGACGGCGCAATACTACACCGTTCAATACTGTAAAACTGAAACGAAGCTGTTCTGCTTGAAAAGGGCACCATTTTCTTCTTATTCATATTTATATCGATTATTTGCTTTAAAAAACTAAAGTAATTACGTGTTTACATTTTTAATAATAGTGCTGCCAAATGAAGAGGAGTAAAGGTTCATTCAAATGGAATAATGCTGCCAAATGAAGAAATCATGAAATAAATAGAAGATACAGGATATAAGTATTTGGGAGTGATGGAGGGTGTAGGCATCATGAACAGAGAAATGAAGGGGAAGTCAGGAAGGGGTATCTTAGAAGAGCGAAACTAATTGCAAAGTCGAAACTGTATGGAAGAAACTAAATGAAAGCAGTAAATGCATGGCCAGTCAGTGTTTGAGATACAGTGCGGGAATTTTAGAATGGTCTGACAAGGATTTGCATGTCATGGATATCAAAACAAGAAAGGTTTTAGCAATGTTTGGTATATTTCACATTCGAAGTAGCGTAGCAAGGCTGTATCAAAAGAGGAAAGATGGTGGGAGAGGATTGAAAAGTGTAAAAGATTGTGTTAGAACTGAGGAGATGTCGTTGAAGGAGCATGTGGTTAGAAGTGAGGAGTGGATGCTTAAGGTTGGGGCCAATGAAGTGGAGGTATGTGAGACCAAGGCTGATTATGTGAAACGTATGGATAGAGAAAGGGCAGAGGAACTGGCTAGGAAGAAAATGCATGGAAGGTACTTCCAGGATATAGCAGAAGTGGCTGATGAAAGATCATGGCAATGGCTTAGAGTTGGGTATCTGGCTAAGAGTACTGAAGCTTTTGTTTGTGCAGCACAAGAGCAGGCATTAGGAACACGATTGTTCAAAAAAGTGGTTCTAGGAGAGGAAGTTACTGCAGAATGCCGGATTTGTGGTAAGACCTCAGAGTCAATTGCACACCGTGCAGCAGGGTGTAGTGGACTGGCCCAGAGAGAGTACCTTAAAAGACACGATCGCATGGGACTCCGATATATTGGGAGATGTGTAAGAGGGTTGGGGTGAGGTGTGTTGGAAAATGGTTTGAGGAGGTGCCTGATAAAGTGAGAACAAGTGAGGATGGCAAGGTAGAGGCATGGTGGGACAAAAATGTCATAACGACCAAGCAATTGGAACATAATCGTCCGGATTTGGTCGTCATTGACAAAGACTCAAAAAACTGGCAGATTGTAGACTTTTCAGTACCCTGGGAGGGGAATGTGAGAGAGAAGGAGAAGGAGAAGTGGAGCAATTATGCTCCATTGGCCTTGGAGATAAGGCATATACAAGTGGTTTAGACACAAATAATCCTGATCGTAGTTGGTATACTAGGAGTAGTATAAAGTCGTCTGGAAGAACAATTGAAAAAACTAGAAATCCCCGATGTTTTAGGCGGCCTTCAGGCCTCTGCAATTATAGGTACCACCAACATCCTTAGGAAAACCCTTGATGTTTGAAGCTCCTGGTTTGAAGCCGGGATTAAGGGAAATCCTCTGGAAATTAATCCCATCCCTTTCCACAGAGACGTTGATAAACGAAATCAGAATTATTATTATTACTATTATTATTATTATTATTATTATTATTATTATTATTATTATCATTATTGTTATTATTATTATTTAATCACAAGGCGTAGTCATACAAGCCATCATCAAAGATAGCGATTTGAGAACAACTTGTGGTGTTCTCTGGAGTCTGAGTGATAACAAGTCTCCCGAGATTTCCAATACTCTCCACCTCTTCGCGATAACCTTTGCAAAAGAATTTGCCTTATCACAAAAGCCGTTTAGCATTTATTTCCGATGGGCAGCAACCATTGGTCTTTACTGGCGCTCAACCAGCAGAGGTTTTGTTAGTGCTTTCTCTCCTCAGATTTCCCATCCTTCTTGAATCTCATTTGTTTGGTGTGGTGCCAGTTTACAGTGACACACAAAAAATGGTAGACGGTATCTTACAGTTATACCATCGATTCCATATGACGTCCATTTGCCTTTTACATCTGTAGTCGTTTCTGTGTGTCCAATTTATATCAGTAGTTCATGTGTGCTAGTCTCCACATCCAAGAGTTTCCCTTAATATTTCTGCTGTTTTCATTATTGTTATCTGTTGTATCTTTTCAATCATCCCTCTGATTCCAATCTCTCCTATTCTTTTTGTCAAGCTTTTCGGTATCGTTGTTGTCGGGTGTGTATGTAAGCCATAATCACATTGACATACCGGTTCTCGTTATATCACCGAAGTTAAGCACATTGAGCCTGGCTAGTACCAGATGGGTTACCATTTGGTAATACTAGGCGCTGTATGTGCTTTCCGCTTATCTCAGCATTGTTTCCAGTCGTCCTGAACCTCTACGTGCCACTGGTATTCAACAATGTCGACTCAGGAAGGGTGTGGTTAGATATTGCGCAACTCTTGCCATAAAAATTTCATATCCATAGTCTGTCAAGACTGAAGGAAGCCTTTATATCGGGGACTACACATAACGGGATACGGATTATACACAGTACACAGTTCATATTTATAATAGGAGTTTGATAGAAAGAGAGACGTAGACAGTCTTTTAACACATAAGAGATGGACACATTACTGAGGAGGGAATATTCTGTTAATACTTTGGAAGAGGATTCATACAAAGTTCTTTTAAAAGACGAACCACAAAAACACATTACCTTTCGGTTTAAATGATGATGAAAACAAGGTTTACAAATTACTTGATGATATTCATTCCAGCAGGGTGAGATGATCAGGGATTCGATTACCTTGCAGAATTAAATTGTCTTCTCTCCCTTTCTGGCTCGCTTCCGAAAGGGGGTTCGACTAACTCACTCTTCCGACTTTAACTGTCAACTCACCTCTCCTCTATCTTCTCTCTGATTCCCTTCACTCTATCTACTGACTGACTCTAACTCATCTGAATATATTGTTAACGACCTTTCTTTGTGACGTCAGAAACGTGCTTAACAATGTCATTGTCTCCTCACGTGGATTTACATGCACGTGTGTCTCTAACACGTTTTTTGGAAACACAAAGAACATTCCTAAATTTGATTTCCAATATCCTCTAGTTGTATCGTTATTTCCAACACAATGGACAATACTCTACATTCGTATCTAAATTGCAATATGTATTCTTTTCTACTTTTGAATACTGGGTTCGATTCTAGCCTTTTCCTATAATAAATATTTTCAATCCTATTTACTTTATCTATTTACCAGAATCTGTCCCCTTCCATATTCAACACTATTCCCCAGGAATTAGCCCACAATTTGTTCTCTCAGTTGCTCTGTTAAGATTTTCCACATAGTTGGTAAGCAGTGAAATTATTATTATTATTATTATTATTATTATTATTATTATTATTATTATTATTATTATTATTATTATTATTATTAGCCACGATCGCATGGGACTCCGGATATATTGGGAGGTGTGTAAGACGGTTGGGGTGAGGTGTGCTGGAAAATGGTTTGAGGAGGTGCCTGATGAAGTGAGAGCAAGTGAGGATGGCAAGGTAGAGGTATGGTGGGACAAAAGTGTCATAACGACCAAGCAATTGGAACATAATCGTCCGGATTTGGTCGTCATTGACAAGGTCTAAAAAAAACTGGCAGATTGTAGATTTTTCAGTACCCTGGGAGAGGAATGTGAGAGAGAAGGAGAATGAGAAGTGGAGCAATTATGCTCCATTGGCCTTGGAGATAAGGTGTATACACGGGGTTAAAACACAAATAATCCAAGTCGTAGTTGATACACTAGGAGTAGTGTCAAGTCGTCTGGAAGGACAACTGAAAAAACTACAAAAATCGATGTTTTAGGCGGCCTTCAAACCTCTGCTTGGTTTTGTTAATACAGTATATTAATGCTCAATTATGAAATATGATAATTTTGTAGCTTACTTTTTAAGTCAGCTCTTATTGGCTTAAAATTCATTGGTATATGAAAATTTACTGAATTATACAAACCAAGTAAAATTCGGTATATTACAAACAAGTCTATATATATATATATATATATATATATATATATATATATATATATATATATAGAGAGAGAGAGAGAGAGAGAGAGAGAGAGAGGACAACAAGAGAATGAAATGAAGGCACAAAACTATATATAGGTAGATATAGAATAGATCATTTATTGAATAATGGAATACAGGCAAAATTTGGGGGATAGAAAGGACTCTCTATGCCAGGGCATTTCGAAGCCTAACGCTTCTCATCAGAAGAGTAGAGAAGGTGCTAGGTAGCATGGGGGGGATGCGGCGTCTAGCGTAAGGTTCGTTAGGGATGAAAAAGATTAAGAGGAATTATAGAGTGTTGAGGGAAGCTTTAATGAATTCTAAATAAATAAGGAGAAGCTTATTATCTATAGTATGATATATAAGAATATAGTATTGAGATTCAGGGGTATATGTATTATGGTTTAATAGGGGGTGTATTGCTGTTGTGTGGTAATTTATTTTAACGGTTTATGGGGTGTCTATTTTCTATGGAGCGGGTAATTTTTCATTAATTTGGTGGGGGGTATGTAAGGTTGTAAAACTGAAAGGTAATATGCTGCAATATATTTATAAGTTTCTACTGTTATGATATAAGGAATATGATCATAAGGGGGCGGTTGGAGATTGACTATGAGTGCGTAAAACTTGATGTAAAAGGTTAAGTATACATATTGATGTTAAAATGGGGGAGTAAGGAAACCACTGCTTCTTATGAAAGTGGTAAAAATATACCAAATAATAGTAGGGTAATTATAATAGTACGAAAGATAATAGTAATGAAAATTATAATAATAGTAGTAATAATAAAGTTGGACATAAATTAGATGCAAAATTAAATATGAAAAAAAAATATCTGGATAAGTCTCCTTTTGTGGAATTGATCTTTCTCTTTTGTCTTACTTAAAGCTATATTTATATATATATACATATATATATATATATATATATATATATATATATATGTATATATATATATATATATATATATTAAAAACAATGTATATGCCGCTCCCTATTTAGGGGTATCAATTCGATAAAATGGAAAATTATTCCCAACTCGCTTTTAGGTAAAAATGTACTTTCATATAAATAATTAAATTTATTCATAACGTATCGCAAAAACAAAAACAAATAAATAACAAAAATAAATACACACAGACACAGACACACATACAGACAGACAGACACACAGACACACACACACACACACATATATATATATATATATATAAATATATATATATATATATATATATATATATATAAAATGGGTTAAGAAATTCCAACGAAAGAAAGATGTCTTACAAGCCTCCACCCCTTGGAAACACCTCAAATGAACTACGAAAATTGCCATTTTTACATCTCCAACACATTTGAAAATAATTTCTGACGAGGACGCTTCACAGAACGTCTGAAACGCGCGTAAAAACGATTTCAATGACTTAAAAACATTATTACAATGATCCAAACATAATTCTCAATGAAAAACCAAGACACGGAATAATAAAATAACGTTAAAAAATACACATTGTTGGTGACTACTCCCTTATTTAAATATATATATATATATATATATATATATGTATATATATATATATATATATATATATATATATATATATATATATATATATATATTACACTATTGTGCAAATATGTGGCTGCCATTTTGACACCTTTCAAGTCTTGATTGTCTTTTGTTCTTCGTTTCCGCTTCCGGCGGATGTTTGTGTCCACATACACATACTTTCATATATGTGTGCGCGTCTGTGTATATGTGTGCATGTCTGTGCATATGTGTATGCATATCTGTGTGGGTGTGGGTGTGTATGTGTATATGTGTGCGTATGCATATGTACCTGTGTTTTAAGTTGCTGTTTTTTTTTGTTTTTTGTTTGTTTGTATTAATTATTATGTACCCCCTCGCCCTCTTTCCGACAAACGAAACGTCGAATACTTGTCAACGAAAAAAGCCCGCCGAAAATGTCGATGTCAAGCTGCACAATGGTTTCTTCTTAAACAATCGAAACATCCTACAGGTTTTTTTTTTTTTTAAGAAAGAGTTGGGAGACGGCATCCCGTTTGCCATCCGTGGGTTTTATCTTTTGCAGGTGGGTATCTCTAAAAGGTAAGGATTAGGGTCGGATACCTGCTCTGGGAAGAGCGGAGGGGCGGTTAGGTATACCAATCCCCGCCCGCTCTATGGAATGGCG
This sequence comes from Euprymna scolopes, assembly GCF_053919585.1. Lineage (NCBI taxonomy): Eukaryota > Metazoa > Mollusca > Cephalopoda > Sepiida > Sepiolidae > Euprymna > Euprymna scolopes. The sequence continues at coordinate 66,130,323 of NC_136521.1, read as the reverse complement.
GAAGCTTTTATTGTTAATTGTGGGCGTTGTTTGGTTTTGGGGAAACTATTTTCAGATAAGGTATGTAGATGTAGAAGTAGGCATCTGCACTAACCCCTTCTTAGAATGGTGTATTTTAGGCACTGAATACTTTGCAAGGTTCAACCCCGGCCTCCTACAGGAAATAGGACCGTAATTGCATCTAGCCCTTTTTGGTGCAATAAGGAAAATATGGCCTGAAACAGAATCTTATTTGAATTTAGCTGGAGGTGTTCACACCAAACCAAGTCAGGTCAGAGGCATTTATTCTTAGCGGGTTGAACCGGCTTCCCCCGAAGGACGAAATGTCTGGGAAATATCAAATTCACACGCGATCCTCAGTCGCATCTACACGCGTTAACATGTACACACCCGGGGCCCAACACGTTGTAGTCTCAATCGCAAAGGATTAATAAAATGAATTATGGCGCCCTTACATAAATATTCGAAACACCTACTTCCATTTTAAACAAAGCTGTTTCGAGGGCCGCTTGTTACAGCGAGAAATTTTCTTCATTTTATAGTCATAATGCGTGGAGTATTTTTTTCCAGTTGTTATTATAATCATGGAAAAGTTTTTTCGGTCTTATTTTAATTAAGAATTATTGAAATTATTTATTTATTTTTTAATTATTTTAAACATTTTTTTGCGGTTGTTTTCGTTGTTGTTGTTATTTTCTTTTTGTTTTGTTTTTTTAATTATTGAAACTTTTAAAAAAATATTTTAAAACTATTTTGGGAATATCATTTATTGGACACGTTTTTTTTATGATGCTTGAAATTTTGTTATTTTCATTTCAACAATTTTATTTTTATACATTCATAAACAGATATTTATTATCTAAATTCAAAAAAAAACAAACTCTTTTTTTTACAATTAGAAAATAACTTATTTTTATAATTTCATGAATATATTTTTACGTGTGTCCGGTATAATCACGTTTGAGACACCGACATTTTGCAACAATGAGCCTGGCCAGTGCCAGATGGGTTACCGTTTGAGACTTCCGGGTGTTGTACGTGCTCTCTGCTTATCTCATCATTGTTTTTAGTTGTCCTGGACTTCTCTTTGCTACTGGACTCTAACAGTGCCGGTTCAGGAAGGTGTGGTTGAGATTGCGCAAATCTTGCCTCACAATTACATGCGCAGGGGGTATCCTTTGTCTTTTGAGACTTAACAGAGGCATCGATTTCTTATAAAATTTAAAATAAAATAAAAACATTTTTTTTTTAAATTTTCTCATTAAAAGTGTTATTTTTATTTGTATGATCTTGTTGATTTTAATTATAAACTTTTCAATAATGTCATTTTCTTCTATTTTCTTCTAATTAATTGCTCCTCAATAGAAATACCGAAGAACAATAAGACTAAAAGAATTGCTTTCCCTTTTCATCGTTTCCGGTAGCAGCAACGCCGGAAGTTGGGCAGATCTGTGGGAACATGATGAGAACTGGCAGCCAACCGGATGTTAACGCATCCACCATGAGAGACAAAATAAAAAATCGTCGTTTGCACATGGCTCCACGCATCGCTTCCGCTTGGGAAGAAAAGAAATAAGATAACCACAAAATAATTATCAACCAATGGCAGAGCTCCGCGCCTAAAATAAACACCTCAAATATCATAGTCGCTGGGAGCCAGTTTGCGATTATAAAAACGAGGCTATTTGAGGGAACCGAGAGGAGGGAACAGGAGATTTTCGCCCAGCTGCGTTAGTGAACGCATGGACATTCTCCCACCCGACCTAAAGAGGCAAAGAAGAAAAAGAAATACGGCACCAGTGAACTGAAGCCGACTACGCTCTCATGTTATGGGCCAAACGCCTTCAATTCTAAACGATACCTAATTCCCACAAACCAAAGCAGAGAGAGGAGGAGAAAGAAGACGAAGACGCCGGGCTGCTAGCGGTGATAAAAGAAGAGACTCGCTTTCCAGTTACAAGCCAGGACACGCATCACCGACAGCAGGATGACCGGCCTACCCTAACCCTCTCCATCGTCGAAATAAGTTACATTTGATGAACATTCATTCCTTGTCAATTCATACATACCTACAAACAGTTTACGAACATTCATTCCTTGTCAATTCATACATACCTACAAACAGTTTACGAACATTAATTCCTTATCAATTCATACATACCTACAAACAGTTTACGAACATTAATTCCTTATCAATTCATACATACCTACAAACAGTTTACGAACATTAATTCCGTGTCAAGTCATACATACCTACACACAGTTTACGAACATTCATTCCTTGTCAATTAATACATACCTACAAACAGTTTACGAACATTCATTCCTTGTCAATTCATACATACCTACAAACAGTTTACGAACATTCATTCCTTGTCAATTCATACATACCTACAAACATTTTACGAACATTCATTCCTTGTCAATTCATACATACCTACAAACATTTTACAAACATTCATTCCTTGTCAATTCACACATGCCTACACACATTTTACGAACATTCATTTCTTGTCAATTCATACATACCTACAAACAGTTTACGAACATTCATTCCTAATCAATTCATACATACATACAAACAGTTTACGAACATTCATTCCTTGTCAATTCATACATACCTACAAACAGTTTACGAACATTCATTCCTTGTCAATTCATACATACCTACAAACATTTTACGAACATTCATTCCTTGTCAATGCAGACATACCTACAAACATTTTACGAACATTCATTTCTTGTCAATTCATACATACATACAAACATTTTACGAACATTCATTCCTTGTCAAGTCATACATACCTACAAACATTTTACGAACATTCATTCCTTGTCAATGCAGACATACCTACAAACATTTTAAGAACATTCATTTCTTGTCAATTCATACATACCTACAAACATTTTACGAACATTCATTCCTTGTCAAGTCATACATACCTACAAACATTTTACGAACATTCATTCCTTGTCAATTCATACATACCTACAAACAGTTTACGAACATTCATTTCTTGTCAATTCATACATGCATACAAACATTTTACGAACATTCATTCCTTGTCAATTCATACATACCTACAAACATTTTACGAACATTCATTCCTTGTCAATTCATACATACCTACAAACATTTTACGAACATTCATTTTTTGTCAATGCATACATACCTACAAACAGTTTACGAACATTCATTCCTTGTCAATTAATACATACCTACAAACAGTTTACGACCATTAATTCCTTATCAATTCATACATACATACAAACATTTTACGAACATTAATTCCTTATCAATTCATACATACCTACAAACATTTTACGAATATTCATTCCTTGTCAATTCATACATATCTACAAACAGTTTACGAACATTCATTTCTTGTCAATTCATACATACAAACAAACATTTTACGAACATTCATTCCTTGTCAATTCATACATACCTACAAACAGTTTACGAACATTCATTCCTTGTCAATTCATACATACCTACAAACATTTTACGAACATTCATTTCTTGTCCATTCATACACACATACAAACATTTTACGAACATTCATTCCTTGTCAATTCATACTTACCTACAAACATTTTACGAACATTCATTCCTTGTCAATTCATACATACTTACAAACAGTTTACGAACATTCAATGTTTATCAATGCATACATACCTACAAACAGTTTACGAACATTCATTCCTTGTCAATTCATACATACCTACAAACATTTTACGAACATTAATTCCTTATCAATCTATACATACCTACAAACAGTTTACGAACATTCATTCCTTGTCAATTCATACATACCTACAAACAGTTTACGAACATTCATTCCTTGTAAATTCATACATACCTACAAACATTTTACGAACATTCATTCCTTGTCAGTTCATACATACCTACAAACATTTTACGAACATTCATTCCTTGTCAATTCATACATACCTACAAACAGTTTACGAACATTCATTCCTTATCAATTCATACATACATACAAACAGTTTACGAACATTCATTCCTTGTCAATTCATACATACCTACAAACATTTTACGAACATTCATTCCTTGTCAATTCATACATACCTACTAACATTTTAAGAACATTCATTTCTTGTCAATTCATACATACCTACAAAAAGTTTACGAACATTCATTCCTTATCAATTCATACATACATACAAACAGTTCACGAACATTCATTCTTTGTCAATTCATACATACCTACAAACATTTTACGAACATTCATTCCTTGTCAATGCAGACATACCTACAAACATTTTACGAACATTCATTTCTTGTCAATTCATACATACCTACAAACAGTTTACGAACATTCATTCCTTATCAATTCATACATACATACAAACATTTTACGAACATTCATTCCTTGTAAATTCATACATACCTACAAACATTTTACGAACATTCATTCCTTGTCAATGCAGACATACCTACAAACATTTTACGAACATTCATTTCTTGTCAATTCATACATACATACAAACATTTTACGAACATTCATTCCTTGTCAAGTCATACATACCTACAAACATTTTACGAACATTCATTCCTTGTCAATGCCGACATAGCTACAAACATTTTACGAACATTCATTTCTTGTCAAGTCATACATACATACAAACATTTTACGAACATTCATTCCTTGTCAATTCATACATACCTACAAAAATTTTACGAACATTCATTCCTTGTCAATTCATACATACCTACAAACAGTTTACGAACATTCATTCCTTGTCAAGTCATACATACCTACAAACAGTTTACGAACATTCATTCCTTGTCAATGCATACATACCTAAAAACATTTTACGAACATTCATTCCTTGTCAATTCATACATACCTACAAACACTTTACGAACATTCATTCCTTGTCAATTCATACATACCTACAAACAGTTTACGAACATTCATTCCTTGTCAAGTCATACTTACCTAAAAACATTTGACGAACATTCATTCCTTGTCAATTCATACATACCGACAAACAGTTTACGAACATTCATTCCTTGTCAATTCATACATATCTACAAACAGTTTACGAACATTCATTCCTTGTCAATTCATACATACCTACAAACAGTTTACGAACATTCATTCCTTGTCAATTCATACATACCTACAAACAGTTTACGAACATTCATTCAGTGTCAAGTCATACATACCTACAAACATTTTACGAACATTCATTCCTTGTCAATTCATACATTTCTACAAACAGTTTACGAACATTCATTCCTTGTCAATTCATACATACCTACAAACATTTTATGAACATTCATTCCTTGTCAATTCATACATACCTACAAACATTTTACGAACATTCATTCCTTGTCAATGCAGACATACCTACAAAAATTTTACGAACATTCATTTCTTGTCAATTCATACATACCTACAAACATTTTACGAAGATTCATTCCTTGTCAAGTCATACATACCTACAAACATTTTACGAACATTCATTCCTTGTCAATGCAGACATACCTACAAACATTTTAAGAACATTCATTTCTTGTCAATTCATACATACCTACAAACATTTTACGAACATTCATTCCTTGTCAATTCATACATACCTACAAACATTTTACGAACATTCATTCCTTGTCAATTCATACATACCTACAAACAGTTTACGAACATTCATTTCTTGTCAATTCATACATACATACATACAAATATTTTACGAACATTCATTCCTTGTCAATTCATACATACCTACAAACATTTTACGAACATTCATTCCTTGTCAATTCATACATACCTACAAACAGTTTACGAACATTCAATTTTTGTCAATGCATACATACCTACAAACAATTACGAACATTCATTTCTTGTCAATTCATACATACCTACAAACAGTTTACGAACATTAATTCCTTATCAATTCATACATACATACAAACAGTTTACGAACATTCATTCCTTATCAATTCATACATACCTACAAACATTTTACGAACATTCATTCCTTGTCAATTCATACATACCTACAAACAGTTTACGAACATTTATTTCTTGTCAATTCATACATACATACAAACATTTTACGAACATTCATTCCTTGTAAATTCATACATACCTACAAACAGTTTACGAACATTCATTCCTTGTAAATTCATATATACCTACAAACATTTTACGAACATTCATTTCTTGTCCATTCATACATACATACAAACATTTTACGAACATTCATTCCTTGTCAATTCATACTTACCTAAAAACATTTTACGAACATTCATTCCTTGTCAATTCATACATACTTACAAACAGTTTACGAACATTCATTTTTTGTCAATGCATACATACTTACAAACAGTTTACGAACATCCATTCCTTGTCAATTCATACATACCTACAAACATTTTACGAACATTAATTCCTTATCAATCCATACATACCTACAAACAGTTTACGAACATTCATTCCTTGTCAATTCATACATACCTACAAACAGTTTACGAACATTCATTCCTTGTCAATTCATACATAACTAGAAACATTTTACGAACATTCATTCCTTGTCAATTCATACATACCTACAAACATTTTACGAACATTCATTTCTTGTCAATTCATACATACCTACAAACATTTTACGAACATTCATTCCTTATCAATTCATACATACATACAAACAGTTTACGAACAGTCATTCCTTGTCAATTCATACATACCTACAAACATTTTACGAACATTCATTCCTTGTCAATTCATACATACCTACAAACATTTTACGAACATTCATTTCTTGTCAATTAATACATACCTACAAACAGTTTACGAACATTCATTCCTTATCAATTCATACATACATACAAACAGTTTACGAACATTCATTCCTTGTCAATTCATACATACCTACAAACAGTTTACGAACATACATTCCTTGTAAATTCATACATACCTACAAACATTTTACGAACATTCATTCCTTGTCAATGCAGACATACCTACAAACATTTTACGAACATTCATTTCTTGTCAATTCATACATACATACAAACATTTTACGAACATTCATTCCTTGTCAATTCATACTTACCTACAAACATTTTACGAACATTCATTCCTTGTCAATTCATACATACTTACAAACAGTTTAGGAACATTCATTCCTTGTCAAGTCATACATACCTACAAACAGTTTACGAACATTCATTCCTTGTCAAGTCATACATACCTACAAACATTTTACGAACATTCATTCCTTGTCAAGTCATACATACCTACAAACAGTTTACGAACATTCATTCCTTGTCAAGTCATACTTACGTACAAACATTTTACGAACATTCATTCCTTGTCAATTCATACATACCTACAAACAGTTTACGCACATTCATTCCTTGTAAATTCATACATATCTACAAACAGTTTACGAACATTCATTCCTTGTCAATTCATACATACCTACAAAAATTTTACGAACATTCATTCCTTGTCAATTCATACATACCTACAAACATTTTACAAACATTCATTCAGTGTCAAGTCATACATACCTACAAACATTTTACGAACATTCATTCCTTGTCAATTCATACATACGTACAAACAGTTTACGAACATTCAGTCCTTTTCAATTCATACATACATACAAACATTTTACGAACATTCATTCCTTGTCAAGTCATACATACCTAAAAACATTTTACGAACATTCATTCCTTGTCAAGTCATACATACCTACAAACATTTTACGAACATTCATTCCTTGTCAAGTCATACATACCTACAAACATTTTACGAACATTCATTCCTTGTCAATTCATACATACCTACAAACAGTTTACGAACATTCATTCCTTGTCAATTCATACATACATACAAACATTTTACGAACATTCATTCCTTGTCAAGTCATACATACCTACAAACAGTTTACGAACATTCATTCCTTGTCAATTCATACATACCTACAAACAGTTTACGAACATTCATTTTTTGTCAATGCATACATACCTACAAACAGTTTACGAACATTCATTCCTTGTCAGTTCATACATACCGACAAACAGTTTACGAACATTCATTCCTTGTTAATTCATACATACCTACAAACAGTTTACGAACATTCATTCCTTGTCAATGCAGACATACCTACAAACATTTTACGAACATTCATTCCTTGTCAAGTCATACATACCTACAAACATTTTACGAACATTCATTCATTTTCAATTCATACATACCTAAAAATATTTTACGAACATTCATTCCTAGTCAATTCATACATACCTACAAACAGTTTACGAACATTCATTCCTTGTCAATTACTACATATCTACAAACAGTTTACGAACATTCATTCCTTGTCAATTCATACATACCTACAAACATTTTACGAACATTCATTCCTTGTCAATTCATACATACCTACAAACATTTTACGAACATTCATTCATTTTCAATTCATACATACCTACAAATATTTTACGAACATTCATTCCTTGTCAAGTCATACTTACCTACAAACATTTTACGAACATTCATTCCTTGTCAATTCATACATACCTACAAACAGTTTACGAACATTCATTCCTTGTCAATTCATACATACCTACAAACATTTTACGAACATTCATTACTTGTCAAGTCATATATACCTACAAACATTTTACGAACATTCATTCCTTGTAAAGTCATACATACCTACAAACATTTTACGAACATTCATTCCTTGTCAATTCATACATACATACAAACATTTTACGAACATTCATTCCTTGTCAATTCATACATACCTACAAATATTTTACGAACATTCATTCCTTGTCAATTCATACATATCTAAAAACAGTTTACGAACATTCATTCCTTGTCAATTCATACATACCTACAAACATTTTACGAACATTCATTCCTTGTCAATTCATACATACTTACAAACATTTTACGAACATTCATTCCTTGTCAAGTCATACATACCTACAAACAGTTTACGAACATTCATTCCGTGTCAAGTCATACATACCTACAAACATTTTACGAACATTCATTCCTTGTCAATTCATACATACCTACAAACATTTGACGAACATTCATTCCTTATCAATTCATACATACATACAAACAGTTTACGAACATTCATTCTTTGTCAAGTCATACATACCTACAAACAGTTTACGAACATTCATTCCTTGTCAATTCATACATACCTACAAACATTTTACGAACATTCATTCCTTGTCAAGTCATACATACCTACAAACATTTTACGAACATTCATTCCTTGTCAAGTCATACATACCTCAAAAAATATTTTACGAACATTCATTCCTTGTCAAGTCATATATACCTACAAACATTTTACGAACATTCATTCCTTGTCAAGTCATACATACCTACAAACATTTTACGAACATTCATTCCTTGTCAAGTCATACATACCTACAAACATTTTACGAACATTCATTCCTTGTCAATTCATACATACATACAAACATTTTACGAACATTCATTCCTTGTCAAGTCATACATACCTACAAACAGTGTACGAACATTCATTCATTGTCAAGTCATACATACCTACAAACATTTTACGAACATTCATTCCTTGTCAATTCATACATACTTACAAACAGTTTACGAACATTCATTCCTTGTCAATTCATACATACTTACAAACCTTTTACGAACATTCATTCCTTGTCAAGTCATACATACCTCCAAACATTTTACGAACATTCATTCCTTGTCAATTCATACATACCTACAAACAGTTTACGAACATTCATTCCTTGTCAATTCATACATACATACAAACATTTTACGAACATTCATTCCTTGTCAAGTCATACATACCTACAAACAGTTTACGAACATTCATTCCTTGTCAATTCATACATACCTACAAACATTTTACGAACATTCATTCCTTGTCAAGTCATACATACCTACAAACATTTTACGAACATTCATTCCTTGTCAAGTCATACATACCTACAAACAGTTTACGAACATTCATTCCTTGTCAATTCATACATACATACAAACATTTTACGAACATTCATTCCTTGTCAAGTCATACATACCTACAAACAGTTTACGAACATTCATTCCTTGTCAATTCATACATACCTACAAACAGTTTACGAATATTCATTTTTTGTCAATGCATACATACCTACAAACAGTTTACGAACATTCATTCCTTGTCAGTTCATACATACCTACAAACAGTTTACGAACATTCATTCCTTGTTAATTCATACATACCTACAAACAGTTTACGAACATTCATTCCTTGTCAATGCAGACATACCTACAAACATTTTACGAACATTCATTCCTTGTCAATTCATACATACCTACAAACATTTTACGAACATTCATTCCTTGTCAAGTCATACATACCTACAAACATTTTACGAACATTCATTCCTTGTCAATTCATACATACCTACAAACAGTTTACGAACATTCATTCCTTGTCAATTCATACATACATACAAACAGTTTACGAACATTCATTCCTTGTCAAGTCATACATACCTACAAACAGTTTACGAACATTCATTCCTTGTCAATTCATACATACCTACAAACAGTTTACGAACATTCATTTTTTGTCAATGCATACATACCTACAAACAGTTTACGAACATTCATTCCTTGTCAGTTCATACATACCTACAAACAGTTTACGAACATTCATTCCTTGTCAATTCATACATACCTACAAACAGTTTACGAACATTCATTCCTTGTCAATGCAGACATACCTACAAACATTTTACGAACATTCATTCCTTGTCAATTCATACATACCTACAAACATTTTACGAATATTCATTCCTTGTCAAGTCATACATACCTACAAACATTTTACGAACATTCATTCATTTTCAATTCATACATACCTACATATATATATATATATATATATATATATATATATATACGTGTGTTTCTATAATAAGTTTCTTTCAATGTTAACATTCTTATATATGATTCGTCTAGTGTTTTCTCTATTGGGTGTTGATGTGTGACTATATAAATTAACAGCTTATAGGTATTGTTGTCGGTTGGAACATTGCTGATTAATGTTTAGTTTCAAAATATGCAAACGAAGAAATAATTTGCGGCAATTCTAAATAATACCCTTCGTTTATAGTAAATTGAACACATTAATAACTGAGAAAAAAATTGTGAGGTACACCCGGGCTTGAACATTCGGTTTGTACCACTATGCTATATCTATTTTCTTTTTGTTTGTTTGTTTTTTTGTTTAAGAAATGATTTGCTAATATTTTATTATCTCCCATGTAAAATATTCCCCTGTGAAAAGGTTATGGCGTTAAATGGTAATAAACGAAAGGAACACAGGATTTTTAGGAAACGAACATGTATTCACATAGATTACAGGCAGTACTGACATGCAGAAGTTCAAGCGAGTCGCGTGTCAATCTCAGTCACCGGGCACCGGTACTCGATACCGGAAGTGACGTTACCAGAGGAAGTTAGGTCATGAGATAGTCCATTAATCCCATGAAGGGGCGTTTCAAACAGAAAAGCTATTTTCAAAATCGGATTTTTTTTCGATTTTCGATATTTATCGGATGAATTTCTGAAAACATATCTAAGAACACTGCCAGGCATATAAATTAGCTATGTGTGAAATTTGCAAAAGATAGGCTCAGCGGTTTCAGGATCTATCACACACATGCGAGCACGCACACACACACACACACACACACACACACACACACACACACACACACACACACACACACACACACACACACACACACACGCAAGCACACACACACACACACACACACACACACACAAAGTGATTTTTTTTATAAAAGAGTAGAGATAGATTCACCTATCATCTCTTTTTAAAAATAATTTTTAAGCTTTTTTTAATTCTTTTATCTATTTTTATTTTTTACATAGATAAATATTTTATATTGAATAAAGTTCAGTTTCATTATTAATCGAATTGTGTTCCTTTTATTTATTTATTTATTACCATGTTTTAAACGTCTTTTTAAAAATGCCCTCATATAGTATCAACAGTGATAGTTTGACAGATCTTACCTACATTGTCTGCGGGCATTTTTCAGTTAAAAGGCCTTCTATATCTCGGTGGTCGTGGTTATACACATTTGTGTATTTATTGTTTCCGTTCCTTGTATTATGGCTGCTATGTACATACTAAGCTTTATATAAACAGAAATAGGGTTGAAATCAGAAAAGAAGATCTGATTTTCAATCTTTTATTTCTATTAAATGAAATCTCTTTGATTTGGGTTTGCAAACGATTTCCTCTCGTTAATATAAAAAAAAAAAAAAAAAAAAAAAAAACGTTTCTATCAATTTTGCCTTTGATTGGCTTTTATAAGAAACAGACGACAATATGGAAGTCAAATATCTAACTTCCCGTCTCTTTTGTCTTTTCTGAATAGCGTTTGATTTTTTCCATTTATGTAAAGAAAACGATTTCCTTCCGTCAAACAAATCCGGTCGTCTGCAGTCGTCTGCTGTTCGTCTGTCAATCATGCCCCATCAAAAGCAAACCGCTATCGCCGTTTACTTTATAGTCGACGCCATCTTTTTTTTTTTTTTTTTTTCACAATTAGTGAAACAGAAACAGACTTTTTTTTTTATCAAGTCAAGCTCAAATAAGTGTCCGCATTTTTTTTTTTTTTTTCACGCGGTATTTTCAACCGATTAATTCTCTTAATTCAATATAGAAAAAAGTACTAGCAGGCCGCCCGGCGTTGCCTAGTCGTAAGATGCGCTTTAATATGATATTTTAATTCACGCAGATTTATTATTATAGAGACAATTCTTTATCCATTACTATTATTGGGCCTAATATACAGCAGTGAGATCAAAACTAATATATATATATATATATATATATATATATATATATATATATATATATATATATATATATATATATATATATATAACTTGACCGATACTGCATCATTCCCATCGGGTGTCCTTAACCTCGTCAGATTCCACCCGATATGACAGGTGTTCTTTCGATCGTACATTGTCATGTTACAAGTTGGCCTGTTGATCGTCCTTACCCACTGTGTTTTCATGGTGGGGCGCTTTGCCTCTCGATCGAATCGTCTCCTACCCTGTGTAGGTAGTCTCCGGGTACATCAATCACTCCGCTGGTCCTTGCGGCTTGCTGCAAAATGAAGAGTCCTCGCCACAAACAAACAGAACTCCGGTTTATAACAATAACAAACTATTAATTTCATTACTTCATAACAGCTACTGTCTAAATTGAGGGGACTGACTATAGCAGTGAAACGACGTAAGACCAGACCAGTAAAGTCACAGATTTCCCATTAACACAGGCTAGTAAACATCATACCATCAGGCCCTGAGCGCTTCCAAATCTGGAGCGCTTGACCAGCCCAGCCGTTCGGTTTGCTGGCTACGGCTCTTCTCTTTTTAGAATTCCTTTTTCTAAATATCCAGCCCCTTTTCCCCCACCTCTCCTTCAGAGAGTGGTTAAAACACCCCTTCTTTCTTCCTCTTAGAGCTTACTCTTCGTTTTATCCACTCAGCACCCCCCTCTCTCTCTCTCTCTCTCTCTCTCTCTCCCTTTTATCCTATTAATTTGTACTGAGGCCTTCACTTATTATCAAATTGAGAGTGATTAGTCACCCCAGGTCGAACAATGCTTGGCGGCGATCTTTACCCTTGACTCCCATTCTAAGTTGTCAGCTTAATCAGCCCAGAATCTCTGGATCCCTTCAAACCTCACAACAGAAGTTTTAAAAACAACCTTTCATGTTAACAGATATATAACGACAATGAGATAAAAACAATTATTATTTGTTTTTTTCTCTTTCTGACAAAATCCCATAGACATTTCTGTTTTGCCCCAATCAGACATCAGCGCCCCCTCTTCTGCCCTCTCTTCCTCTATCCCGTCCGGTCAAACACCCCTCTCACCGGAATATGCACCTCGCTGCATGCATTCATGACACCAATAATGTCATATTCCTTCACTCCTTATGGGGGCCGCCATTGCAGCATTTCCACTCAGCCCTGTTAGAAAAACAAAGAAATAAAATACCCAGCATAGCCTCCAAGTAAAAAGTTCAATTGCAACTTCAACAGTTTCGGAGTCAGGGATCCTATATTCATCTACACATGCATTATTTTTTCTCAAGGGTTAATTCCTCCTTTTCTTTTCACCTCAAGGTGACTGCAAACTACGTACATACAAAACAGTTTTCTCTTCTTTATTTTCAGTCCTTCTTTATAACTGCAACTCATCAAACTATGCAAAACATGGCGTTTCTTTCACTTTTTTCTTTTTCTTTTTCTTATTTACTTTCAGTCCATCTCCACGACTTAATCTATGTGCATGCAAAACATTTTTTTTGTTGTTACCCCTTTTTTTTTTCATTTTTAATTTTTTTTATTTCGGTCCTTCTCTACGACTTGGTCTATATGCATGCAAAACAATCTCTTTTTTTTTCTTTAGATTTTCAATTTTAGTCCTAGTTCAACCATAATTTTGATGATGCCACACCCAACATGCACCATTCTCATCCAGCGAAGGGAAGATCTTCTCCAGCCAATGCAATCCTATTCTACACTCCCGGAATTTGTCCCAGCAGCGCCATTCTGGCCTGGGACCAGGGGTAACAACTGTTCCAACACTACACTCAACATATTCAATCCCTGTACTGTGAAGGAGAAATCCTTCTCGACTAAAGCATTTTTAATTTTTTTCAAAACAGAATAATATCAGCACCATTAGTTTCTGTACGACATTCGACTTGACAGTTTAAATGCTTCAAAACTATTTACCATGAGATTGATTTCATTTTTTCTGTAAATTCCCAGGCTAATTTTTTTTTTCTTTGACGAGGTTAAGGGAACCCGGTGTGGTTGGTGCAGTATCGGTCTCGTATCGGTGTAAATGGTGCCGTGACCAGGATATCTAATCTCTGTGAGATGTCTACGAGCGAGCTGCAACGAACGCATATATAAATGGTACCGTTGAGCCAGAATAAAACCCTGAGAAGATATGGGCTGTTTCAACAAAACAAAACAAAAACAAAAGAAAATGCTGAAAACTAGACACAAATAATGCTAGACTTTGCAAAGAAAAGACGAAAAAAACAAAAAGAAATAATCATAATCATGAAAAAAAAACGCACACAAAGCAAAGATTGAAAAAGAAACGAACTCAAAAAGAAAAATAACAACAAAAATCTCGAACATGAAATGAAGACGAAGAAGAATGGCGGAAGGTAAGGGTGGTTCATTTCTCCTTTTGTCTGGCTCAGTGTCACCTAATAGGATTTATACAAAAGTGCATTTTTAGCTAAATACAATTTAGGTAAAAATGCACTTTCGTATAAATACTATCACTAACATCACTAACAAAAACAAATAAAAACATCTACAAAAAAATTGATACATTTAGTAGTCCTGCGAGTTAGCCGCGTGATAGAGGTTTAGGCTTCTTATCAGGAGGTGCCGATTTTGAATCTCGCTAGATTCAGCCACTGATGAGTCGTGGACGACAAAACACGTGTCAGTGGATAATTATATTTTAAAAATAATATATATATATATATATAGATATAGATATAGATATATATAGGGTACGGCAGAAATATCTCCCATATTTTGACATGCAATCTTCCCAGTTGTGCAGTTTCTGAGCAATGGTTTATTTGTATAGGTGGAACTGCATATCAGTGTGTAGAATTCTTCTGGCCGTTCAATCTGACACTCCCATGGCAAAAGCATATTAAAAATTGATTATATAAAGTTAACTGTAATAATTGTTTGAAATTTGGTCGAAGCTTTAAAGCGGTTCTACATGACTAAAACTGTCAATTAACCATATATTCAAACACTACCCTGTTTGAATGATATATGATATTGAAAGTTGAAAGAGTTGACCTTTGCAGACTCTACGAAACTTCTCTGCCAATTTTTAGTCTAAACACTTGACATTTTAGATGTAGGTTATCTGGACATGAGTCAAACTTTTTAATATATATATATATATATATATATATATATATATATATATATATCACCTGTCTGTTTAAATGTATGTATGTATGTATGCAAAGATAAGGGCGAATGAAACCTTTTCGAGGTGAACGGCCAACTAGCACCGTGTGTGTTTGTGTGTATGTATGTATGTATATATGTATGTATGTATGTATGTATGTATGTATGTATGTATGTATGTGTTGGGGTGCAGAGGGCTCCCGTAGGCTGTGGTGAAGGCAACCTTTCTAGGAGAAGCAAATCTCTGATTTAAAAAACCATAAAGCGGAAGACCAGTACCCGCATTAAGCTGGTCTGCTGTTTAACTTGTTGCTGGCTATCTTGCTCTTGCTTGTTGCTGGATCTCAACATTTTGAACCGAGAGAGAGAGAGATACTTAGCTGTCGTACAAAGCTGAGACTCTGTAAGAGTATCTGTGTACAGATACTCCCTCAGACATTTGTCTATTAAAATGGTTCTGTGGCGAGGGAAGTCTTTTTTGGGCTCATGGACTTTAAGTGTCTGAAGGAGTGGCACTCGTCTGACAAGACTTGCAATCATCATGCAAAGATATGAACTACTAGTAAAATAATAATTGTGAGGGGATAAAATATAGAAATATTTATTTAAGTGAATAAGAGGATAATCAAATCATACAATTAGGCGATACAAAATACAAAGGAGTAGGGGATAAACCAATATGAAAATATAAGAATCATGGAATAATAATAAATAATAATAAATAATAAATAATAATAAATAATAAATAATAATAAATAATAAATAATAATAAATGATAAATGATAAATAATAAATAATAATAAATAATAATAAATAATAAATAATAATAAATGATAAATAATAAATAATAAATAATAATAAATAATAAATAAATAATAAATAATAAATAATAATAATAATAAATAATAAATAATAATAAATAATAAATAATAATAAATAATAAATAATAATAAATGATAAATAATAAATAATAATAAATAATAATAAATAATAAATAATAATAAATGATAAATGATAAATAATAAATAATAATAAATAATAAATAATAATAAATAATAAATAATAATAAATAATAAATAATATTAAATGATAAATAATAATAAATGATAAATGATAAATAATAAATAATAATAAATAATAAATAATAATAAATAATAAATAATAATAAATAATAAATGATAAATAATAAATAATAATAAATAATAAATGATAATAAATAATAAATAATAATAAATAATAAATAATAATAAATGATAAATAATAATAAATGATAAATGATAAATAATAAATAATAAATAATAATAAATAATAATAAATAATAAATAATAATAAATGATAAATGATAAATAATAAATAATAATAAATAATAAATAATAATAAATAATAAATAATAATAAATAATAAATAATAATAAATAATAAATAATAATAAATAATAAATAATAATAAATGATAAATGATAAATAATAAATAATAATAAATAATAAATAATAATAAATAATAAATGATAAATAATACATAATAATAAATAATAAATAATAATAAATAATAAATAATAATAAATAATAAATAATAATAACTAATAAATAATAATAAATAATAAATAATAAATAATAATAAATAATAAATAATAATAAATAATAAATAATAATAAATAATAAATAATAATAAATGATAAATAATAATAAATGATAATAATAATAAATGATAAATAATAATAAATAATAAATAATAATAAATGATAAATAATAAATAATAAATAATAATAAATAATAAATAATAATAAATAATAAATAATAATAGATAATAAATAATAATAAATAATAAATAATAATAAATGATGAATAATAATAAATGATAAATGATAAATAATAAATAATAAATAATAATAAATAATAATAAATAATAAATAATAATAAATAATAAATGATAAATAATAAATAATAATAAATAATAAATAATAATAAATAATAAATAATAATAAATAATAAATAATAATAAATAATAAATAATAATAAATAATAAATAATAATAAATGATAAATGATAAATAATAAATAATAATAAATAATAAATAATAATAAATAATAAATAATAATAAATGATAAATGATAAATAATAAATAATAATAATAATAAATGATAAATAATAATAAATAATAAATAATAATAAATAATAAATAATAATAAATGATAAATGATAAATGATAAATAATAAATAATAATAAATAATAAATAATAATAAATAATAAATAATAATAAATGATAAATGATAAATGATAAATAATAAATAATAATAAATGATAAATAATAATAAATAATAAATAATAATAAATAATAAATAATAATAAATGATAAATGATAAATGATAAATAATAAATAATAATAAATAATAAATAATAATAAATAATAAATAATAATAAATAATAAATAATAATAAATGATAAATGATAAATAATAAATAATAAATAATAATAAATAATAAATAAATAATAAATAATAAATAATAATAAATAATAAATAATAAATAATAATAAATAATAAATAATAATAAATGATAAATGATAAATAATAATAAATAATAAATAATAATAAATAATAAATAATAAATAATAATAAATAATAAATAATAATAAATAATAAATAATAATAAATAATAAATAATAAATAATAATAAATAATAAATAATAATAAATGATAAATGATAAATAATAATAAATAATAAATAATAATAAATAATAAATAATAAATAATAATAAATAATAAATAATAATAAATAATAAATAATAAATAATAATAAATAATAAATAATAATAAATGATAAATGATAAATAATAATAAATAATAAATAATAATAAATAATAAATAATAAATAATAATAAATAATAAATAATAATAAATAATAAATAATAAATAATAATAAATAATAAATAATAATAAATGATAAATAATAAATAATAATAAATAATAAATAATAATAAATAATAAATAATAATAAATGATAAATGATAAATAATAAATAATAAATAATAATAAATAATAAATAAATAATAAATAATAAATAATAATAATAATAAATAATAAATAATAATAAATAATAAATAATAATAAATAATAAATAATAATAAATGATAAATAATAATAAATAATAAATAAATAATAAATAATAAATAATAATAAATAATAAATAAATAATAAATAATAAATAATAATAAATAATAAATAATAAATAATAATAAATAATAAATAATAATAAATGATAAATGATAAATGATAAATAATAAATAATAATAAATAATAATAAATAATAAATAATAATAAATGATAAATGATAAATAATAAATAATAAATAATAATAAATAATAAATAAATAATAAATAATAAATAATAATAAATAATAAATAATAAATAATAATAAATAATAAATAATAATAAATGATAAATGATAAATGATAAATAATAAATAATAATAAATAATAAATAATAAATAATAATAAATAATAATAAATGATAAATGATAAATAATAAATAATAAATAATAATAAATAATAAATAAATAATAAATAATAAATAATAATAATAATAAATAATAAATAATAATAAATAATAAATAATAATAAATAATAAATAATAATAAATGATAAATAATAATAAATAATAAATAATAATAAATAATAAATAATAATAAATAATAAATAAATAATAAATAATAAATAATAATAAATAATAAATAATAAATAATAATAAATAATAAATAATAATAAATGATAAATAATAATAAATGATAAATGATAAATGATAAATAATAAATAATAATAAATAATAAATAAATAATAAATAATAAATAATAATAAATGATAAATGATAAATAATAAATAATAAATAATAATAAATAATAAATAATAATAAATAATAAATAATAATAAATGATAAATGATAAATAATAAATAATAAATAATAATAAATAATAAATAATAATAAATAATAAATAATAATAAATAATAAATGATAATAAATAATAAATAATAATAAATAATAAATAATAATAAATGATAAATAATAAATAATAAATAATAATAAATAATAAATAATAATAAATAATAAATAATAATAAATAATAAATGATAAATGATAAATAATAATAATAATAAATGATAAATAATAATAAATAATAAATAATAATAAATAATAAATAATAAATAATAATAAATAATAAATAATAAATAATAAATAATAAATAATAATAAATAATAAATAATAAATAATAAATAATAAATAATAATAAATAATAAATAATAAATAATAAATAATAAATAATAATAAATAATAAATAATAATAAATAATAAATAATAATAAATAATAAATAATAATAAATAATAAATGATATAGATATAAGAAATACAAAGTTATTAAATATAGGAGAATAAAGAAATAGATATAAAAAATAAGTATAAAACTATAAAGAGCCAAGTGAAAAAAAGAAATAAAATAAAATTAAATGAAAATACGACAATAAGGAAAATTTACAGTAGGAGAAAGTTCCTAAAGGAAGAGGAGTAAATATGTTATCCAAAGTTTTTAGGTCCTTGTTGAGTGCAAAGCAGTGTCGAAATATAGTTCATAAAAATCATAAATAAATAAACGAAAGTTCCACTGTGAGAAATACAGTCTCCACCCAGTTTAAATAATGATTTAACATTATATATACATATATATATATATATATAAAGGAGATTAGAATAATAGTCTAAAGAGCTAAGTGTATTTTAATGTAATAGTTAAATTACTAGTTTAATTAAAATACAGGAAATGCTCGTTGTAATTTAGATATATAATAAGCTCGATAGTTAAATGTCCTAGAGCTAATTCAATATTAAGTAATGTGATTTATAATTTTAAAATTTAAAAAATTTTTAAAATTTAAAAATCAAAATTTAATTAAATTAAAAATCAGTTTCATAAGAAGGAACAACAACAAAGTCAATTATCTGTACGATCGTTTCGGAAATCCGTGCTTTTTATTTGTGGTATACATGAAGTCACGTAGAACAATTATACATAGTTTTTTTGGTAAGCACGGTCTCCTCATCAGCAAATTTAGGAGGATTTCTATTGAATTGAAAAGACACCAAAAATAAACCTAGCATTAAAAGTAAGGCAGATGAATCTGAAAAATTGAAGTAAAAGGTTTGGATTTAAAATTTATAAGAAAATTAATAAGAAAATTGGTATAGGTTAGAGATAGAAATGAGTAGAAAAAAAATATATTTTTTTTGAATTTACATAATAAATTTGATTTAAAAATATATAGATATATAGTTACCTTTTAGTTTTTCTTTTTTTTGAAATCAGGAACTGTATTTAAAGTAGTCATTTAGATGTTTGCTATAGCTTTTTATTTTATTGAATGATGAATTTTAAAAGGGCGACGCTCGTGCAGTAAATTGTTTCCGTTAGCGTATTTTGATTTAAAGACGCTACAGTTAATATCTATAGAGAGAGAGTATTTATTTTGCAAGTTTTTAAGGGGAGATAATTGTCATGGCTTTATTTATTATTTGATTTACGAGTCTAAGGGCGGTAATTGGTTTAACTTAATTTATTAAAAAAAAAAAAAAAAAAGTAATCTATTTTTACTAATGAGTAATTTTTAATGATTTAAGGTGGTTTATATTTATTAAATTTAAACCAACGTTTATGATTACATGATAGAAGCTCGTGTCTCGAATTTACTAGTTTGGTTGTGCTTTTTATATCTTCATATTTTAAATTTTGTATGTATATATATATATATATATATACATACATATTTGTATGTATATATATATATATACATATATATATATGTGTATATATATATATATATATATATATATATATATATATATATATATATATATATATATATATATATATATATAGGAGATAGAGCTTATATGGATTTATATATTTGGATTTTACCGTCATTGGATACTTACTTTTCACCAGACTATCCATTTACGTGAAATCACCTTTTTCTTCACCATATTCCCTCTGCTTCACTTTTTGTTATCAAGTAAGCTATTTTACTTACTTGTTGTTTCATCAAATACTTTTGTATGCAAAATCATATCCCGCATTTTGTTAATTCTTACCTTTCGATGAGAAGGAAAGTATTTCTTCGAAACTTCGCTGATTAAGGAATATCCACTTATTAAGTGTTTCTTTTTTACCATACTTTCTCATATGTTATTTATTTTTTTTTATTAGCGATTAATGTCTTTCTTTTTCTTTTTTGCCCCCTGTGCGTTTTTATTATAAGAAAGGAGTTATTTGCCCTTTGTTTACATTTTACGCCCACATTATAGGACAACAAGAGTATTAAATGAAGACACAAAACTATATATAGCTAAAATGGATCATTTATTGAATAATGGAATACAGGCAAAATTTGGGGGATAGAAGGGACTCTTTATGCCAGGCTATTTCGAAGCCTATTGCTTCTCATCAGAATAATAATAATGAAAATACTGTTAATACTAATTATTAGGGGTGCGTAAAAGGATACAGACAAGTGGGGGGGGTCAGAGTAGCAGGAAATGGGGTTGAGGAGTGAGGGGTAAGTGGTCCCGTACAAAATAAACTAAAAGAAAGAATATATATATGCATATACATACATATATTCATTCACAGATTAAACAAACACAAATAAAAGGGGGAAAAATAGATGTAGAATAAGCCGGGAAAGCGTAAGAGTCCGGTGAACGAAAGGCCCTTGGGTTTAAATTAAATTAAAGGATTGCTTCACTGGGAACTGTAGTTTCAAGAGTCCACCTTAAAACTTTAAATTTCTTGAAGTTCGATTATAAAGGCCATCAAATTTATGTTTTTATGAACAAGCCAGGCCTAGAAAATTGAATACACGTTTATGAACACGAGGCACAGGTCCATCGAATTGGTGTAATTACTTACTGTAGTAGTTCTAATCGCCAAGAGATACAAGAAGCATAGTTTATAGCTGTCCGTTAAAGTTCCATATTTCTCCAAATATTTCGTTAGGGTGGTCTTTCGTAGATGTGTTGGTCTGGTGAATTCTTATTCCTCCTAATTTGTATGGCAAAAAAACTGCATTTTTTCAACGGAGACTCTTGTGATGGAAATTACCCGAAACTGGACTGGTTCAACTGTGTTCAAATCTAAGTTATATTATTAGTAGGAAGTAGTGTCTAGAAGGAAATTGGAAAATAGACGTGTTTGCTTGTAAGCGGTTGGAAACGCGCTTGGCTGGTAGTCGGAGGGGGTAGGATAGGGATGGGGATATGTCTGTATGGGTGACAGGGATGGGTTGGGTTGAATTAGGGGAGCTTTTCTTAGGTTATATTTTCGGTACATTTAAAAGTTTTAATGTCAATACTACTGGGTGAAGGGCTTAGTGTAAATCTTATAGTGGAGACCAAATGCTCTGATTTTTAAATAATTTCTTATTTGGGGGGCGGTTAGATGGTTCTAAATTTAGGTTTTAAGTCTTTAGCCATGGTTTCTAAGCTATATTTTCATTTGGCCTAGGTTTTATATTGTTTAGGTTATATTCTCGTTGCATTGTGTGCTAATTGGTGGTTTGGGTGCAATTTAACAGGTGGTATTAAGTGTACATATTTACGGGGATAGGGTTTGTTAGGCAAAGTTGTTTGTGGGCTTATGTTTAAAGTAGATATATTGTGAATTAGATATTACCAAGATGCAGGTGATTCTAGGTTGATAATTTATTTAAAGTTATGTAATGGTTGTGTGTTCAGAGTGTGTGCTAATATTTTATATTAAAGAGTTGAAGTTTTTTATGGCGATTTTTTTCAGATCACGAGTGCTTATGGGTGGTTTTTAAAAAATTGGTTTGGGGCCTTGTCCAATAGCCCTATACTAGGGGAAACGGTTAGTGATGGATATTGTTGCATTTTATGGATGGCGAGGAAGCGCAATAAGCTAGTTCCTGTCCGGTCGGGTTAGGGTTAGGGTTGCCTTTACGTACCTAAACTTTCTCTTGTGCATACAACTGCAAATTATCTCGTGTTTTGAATTGAGGATGTTTAATTGTTTAGGTGCCGTTATAATCTCGGTCGCCTCTTCGTTACATAGAAGGCAGTATTTAGATTCTGGGCTGTATGACTTGGATTTTCTTTTCCATTTTAATTTTGTGCTGTTTTAGATTTCTAACTAGGGTAGATAGGGTAGTTTTTGTTTTAGGGTTCTCCTTCGAGAATGATTGTCAATGGTTCATAATTCTGGCCTTTATCGGGAAGAAGGATAATCCTATGTAGGTATGTATTATAGAGCTTGTGAGCGGTGTATCTTGAGATACTTTATTTATCTGGGGGTGGCCTGAGTTTCTATGTTCAGGTTATACCTATCTGCTGTATGGTCAGTTGTTCAGATTGTGTATTATTGCTTATTGGGTTATGTGGATTCTCTCTGGTGTAACTGGTACTATAGGTTTGGGCTGTCAGGTTATTAGTCGTCGTATTAGGCGGGAGTTCTGTTACTGTACATGAATTTATGACGTCTGAGTGTACACAGTCATTCTCCAGTGGGCAGCTATTTGGGTCGTTACAATTGCAGTTTGATTGGACTAGACTAGGGTTGCCATTAATTATTTTCTGCGCTGATTCTATTTTCTTATTATTAATGCTTATAATAGTTTGTGCTACATTAGACATAGTTGAGAAGGATAATTTTATAGAGTTTTTATTTAGGATCGTGCTGTATATGTGAGGATACTTGAAAGAATCTTCTACTAATTTAAAGAATTATTTTGGGATATTAGTTTGGACGTTATTATCATATGGGGGGTTGAACCAAATATTGGACTTTCTTCTGGTCCGTTTTTTTTGGGGGGGATGTCTGTTCAACTTATATGAGTTTTTCATTGTTAGGAGTATTTGGCATATGATACTTATGATTCGATCAAAACCACCCAAAAATGCATCGAAGCTATTCGCCGTATCTTCCCTATGCTACCTAGCACCTTCTCTACTCTTCTGATGAGAAGTATTAGGCTTCGAAATACCCTGGCATAAAGAGTCCCTTCTATCCCCCAAATTTTGCTTGTATTCCATTATTCAATAAATGATCCATTCTATATCTACCAATATATAGTTTTGTGTCTTTATTTCATACTCTTGTTGTCCTATTATATATATATATATATATATATATATATATATATATACATACATACATTCAAACACAGTAGTGTTTGAATATATGGTTAAGTGGCAGTTTTAGTTATTTAGAACTGCTTTAAAGCTTCACCGCTCATTTTTCGATCAAATTTCAAACAATTATTTCAGATCACCTTCTCAGCTATATTGTGAAAAAAAATTTTTTTCAATTTTTTTTAGTAAAACAAAAGTTATGATGAATTTTCTGGTGTTCAAAGTCATAAAATATGTAAGGAGGTGAGCGACGCTTTTTATGACTGTTTTTCATAGCAACCACCCTTCAGCGACTACTGTTGCTACTAATTCACTGCTGTCGCAGAAAGAGAAGTAACAAGTGAAACAGAGAGAATGAAAGCATGAAAGGGATATAATTGGAGGGATTTTATTGAAAGCCGACGAGTGCCGTACATTGTTATTACATATGTGTATGTTATGTTTATGGGGGCGAAAAAATACGAATGAAATTAAACAAAGAACAAGTGAACTTACAGTAAATCATGATTACAATAGAAAAATGCGAGCATAAAAAGTAATATATTTAATTTTAAACATGGAAAAATTCAATTTATAACATTACTTAATCAATTCTTAATGCTGCAATATTTTAAATTATGAATTTATTATATTATATCTTGTGCTTTTCTTTTCCAGTTTTAACTACTAGTCCTTTACTTTTCCATGTTTAACTTAGCCATATTAATTTTCATGCTCGCATTTTCTATTGTAATATATATATATATATATATATATATATATATATATATATATATATATATATATATATATATATATATATATATATATATTACTTTAAATCCCGCTCGAAACTGGAGCATTATACACTTGAAATCACCGGAACAACACGTAAATTCTCTTCTCTTCGCCATAACACCAAAATAAAGAAAAAGAAAAAAAAATTCAGGAACCGGACTTTCGACCCTGATGAGGCTATGTATTAGCGAAATATCGGACTTACAAAAAAAAAAATCAGTAAATAAAAATGATTTTATCCTCATACTCGACACTTCAAAGTTTCAAAATACCATTTAAATTTTACTTTTATAATAAGTGTCTTCAAAAAGTGTGTGACCATCTTTTACATTATATATATATATATATATATATATATATATATATATATATATATATATATATATATATATATTAAACATAGTCAGGGTTGTGTTTTTCCGTGATTAGAAGCTTTGATAGAATTTTTAAAAATAAAATACGTATGGGATACGTTTGAAAGGCAAATTACTACGCAATAGAGATAGACTCCATCCTCAGAATTTAATATATTTTTCTCTTCGCTATGATGGTAAATTGGGGGGGGGACAGTAAAGAGTCCACGTGTTGTTGTCTGCGGTTTTATTTTAAACATTCTAAAATCACAGCTATGTACACTTCATTCACATTCACATTCACATTCACATTCACATTCACATTCCATTTTGAAGCAAAGAAAAAAAACTGTAGATTTTCTTCTTTGATGAACTAATAGAATGTCTTTGATGATTTGTTTGGTTTATGGTGTTCAATGGAACACGTGTAAGACGCAGCACTTTAAACAATATAAACGTGAATGAAGTGTATACTCCTGTGATTTTGAAATCCATATATCTATAAAAGTGAGAATGTTCGCAACCTATATACTCAACACACTTTTAATTTACAGACTTGAAATTTGTTATATAGGTTATTCAGACATGTGGAAAACTTTTTATCCAGATAAAGGGCTGCTAAAGGATCAAAATGAAAAAATTGGCACGTGGGAGTCCACCGGTATTTTTTTAATCTGTTTTAAACTGTTTCATGACTACACATGCGCAGTCATAAAACTTCCTTATGTTAAGTATGAGTTAGTTTGAAAACACTTTCTAATATTCATGTCGAGCTGGTGTCATGGTTATTGTAATTTAATCGCTGTCTCTAGGTTTTGGTTTCGATCTCAGATTGACTATTCTTTTTTTACTTACAGGAATGAACTGTTTAGAAAACTGTTACTCTATAACAGACACAACAGGAAAAGAAATGAACACATATCTAAGAAAATGGCAGAAACACTAGACGATGATCTCCAATCTGTAGTGGAATAGGGACAAAAATGGATGGTCACATTCAATGCTGCCAAGACTAAACTTGTTTCCTTCAATAATTACAAGAAATCTTCTCTACCACCAATAGCAATGGCCAATGACTCTTTATCTGAAAGTACATCTTTTAAACTCCTCGGCGTAACGTTCACAGGAAACATGAGTTGGAACAATTACATTGAGAGCATTGCCAGGACCGCTGCGAAGAAGGCTCTCTACCAACACTCGAAAGTATCCTGTACCTCTATAAGGCCACCATTCGCCCATGTATGGAGTATTGTTGTCATATTTGGGCTGGTGCATCTGCTACTAGTATCTCGCTACTAGACAAGGTTTAAAAGAGAGTCGTCAACCTGATAGGTTCTGAACTGTCATCTAAGCTTCAGCCTCTGTCCCATCGATGAAATGTAGCATCCCTCTACCTGTTCTACAAGTATTTTTACGGTGAATGCTCTGACGAACTGCAAGCACTTGTGCCCCCTCGACGTAAATACACTCGACAAACCCGACAAGCAGCTAAACCCCACCCTTCACAGTAGAGATCCCTAGATGTAAGAGAGCCTTCTACTCCAGTAGTTTATTCCCCAGAACTGCTAGACTTTGGAATTCGCTTCCGGGTTCCTGCTTCCCCAACTCTACTGACATGCAGAAGTTCAAGTGTAACGTGAACCGACATCTTGCTGCCCAACTCCCCACATAGTACCCCTGTAGATTAGCCCATACACCAAAGTAGCAATGTGCCTTTTTTTGGGGGAAAATGTAATAATAAAAAAAAATACTCGCATGCGTTTCAGTTTCTTTCCATTTTTTTTTTTTTTTTTTTTCACTTCAATTTTTGTTTCGAAGGAATTTAACATTACTTTCAATACCTGCGGTATTTCTGTTTATAATAAATAAGAATTCTTCATTCGTAAAAATATAATATTTATGCGTATTTTATGACCGGGCAACGCCGAGTGGCCTGCTAGAGTTTAATAAAGTTACGTATGCTCTGAAATTGTGAATCCATTTTCATGGAACTTAATAAACCGTTGCAATTTTAAGATAGTTATTATAAAATATCTATAAAGTCTATTTTTATGCCTGTAAAAGTTTGTTGGAAGTTCAAATAAAGTTTATAATTTAATTGAGAAAAAAAAAACGCCTCGTCTTTTTTTTTTTTTTTTTTTTTTAAATAAAACTAACTTTAATTTGAAAATTTCGATGTTTGAAAAACAGTCCATAATATATATGTCATTATAAAAGTTCTATTTTTGTTTGATAAAAGAATAAAATAGTAATTCAAAAATTCTGTAAATATATTAAAAACGCACCCAGAAAGACGCTCATTTATTTAAATATATTTTATTTAAAAAATATTGCTCGCGAATATTCGTCAAAATTTAATATTTAAAAATATTATTTTAAAAATGTATTAATTGTCGCTGAAGTTAATGTTTTAAAGAATAATTAAATAAATATTGAATTATCTTAAAAACGCACACAGAAGTCCCCCCCCCCAAATGTTTTGTAAATATATATTTTTCTTTTAAATCTTCAAAATTTTTGTAAGTATATTAAAAAAAAAAATTGTTAGCAAATATTCGAGCATGTTTGCTATTTGACGTGTTTACAAACAACCAACGCTATGTGCTTGTGCCAATGTCAATGTCGAATCACCGGTGTTAGTTGAAATGTGCGCTTGTCACCGCCAGGCGGCGTCGTCTGCTACAGGGTATCTATTCTTTACTTGATCCAATTTTTCTAACAAAAAATATTTTTTATTACAAAAAATAAAATTAAAAAAAAGAGAGAAAAGAAAAGAAATACGATGATAAATATTTTGGGGTGTTCCTTCGTTATTGTAGCGTACTCCGACAGTCGAAAAAATAAATTTTCATTAAAAAAAACTAAAGTGTAGCAACATTAACACTGCACATGAATAAAAACGCACAAGACAGAATTAATATTATAAATAAATGAGCTGTTAGCACGTGCCAAAACAAAATGGCTGTTCATGCTCGCTTTATTTACAAATGCCCCGTAAATGGCTGTTACGCCCTCTAGTGATAAAGTGCATCAACAGTTTCATTGGAGTTTAAGAGAGATAACCCTGTCCAATATATTACATCCCTTCAATCTTACTCCAGATCACAAACATAGTCTTCAAATTTTTTGGTGGTCACTTGCGAGAGGTTGGTGATGCCGATTTTCCTACCACTGCTGTAATCCCTGCAACTTCTTCCATATGCCTGCTCTCAGGTACTAAACTTTCCTCGGGAACTTGAGGTGTGCTGGAAACTTCAGGTGTGCCAGAATTCTCAAGATTCTCTGCAGCGATATCTGCTTATATCTCATATCGTAAGTTCCACTGCTGCCAGTGATGGGAGTTTCACAAGCTGGTCCGCATGTCTCCTTACTAGCCCTCTACCGGTTTCCACTTCAAAATTCACTGCTCTCAACTGTCTGGTAATGGTACCTTCAATCTATCGTTAAGTAGATCCATAGTTACGCACAAATACAGGATTGGCTACTTTAAATTCACGGAGCGGTACCATTACTTTGTTTCCCTCTTTCCATTTTATTTTTCACATCCAGAGCCTTGTACGTGTCTGGCTTTGCCAAATGAAACGCCGTTCTTAACTGTGATAAAGAGCATCAATAGTTTCATTGGAATTTAAGGGAGATATATTACAAAAACAATGATAACTAATTAGTTATTATCAATTTCAGCAATAAGCAATGATACATGATTTCATGATTAGGAGGATGTGTCTCCAAAACAATTCATGTATAAGCATGACTAGTATTTCTGACCGCACCCTATGTATAAAATCCGAACAAACTAATCATCTATCACGTTCAATATGAGGGAGGGGGTACGCTTAAATGATTTTAAATGATTTTTAATCGATGTTTCTCTATAAATTTACTAAGCGCAATGTTTTAATTCATCACGCGCCTGTAGACGACTTATGGGAGTTGAAACACTGGTGAGGAGCCATAATTTAATATAATGTTTTGTTTTTACCCCGAAACAGTGGTTCATGGTAAACGACTAATGATCCCTAAACTAACATTAGAACTATTGCGAATTCGGGAAAGGAAATTGATTCAGTTTACGAAGGAAACATTTGAAAAACAAAATGTACATATAGTTTTAAAGGTTAAAATTTTCAGAGACAATATATATATATATATATAATAAAAATTACAATAAGTTTACCAAGGTAATCAAAATGGTAAACTTAAAATATATTATAAATATTAAAGAGTTAATATTTACAAGTAAAATAAACTCAGCCAGATGTAAAAGCTCAATAAAACCGAAAAGGAAATAGAGCTTATAATATGAACAAATGATTAATAAAACATGTTAAAAGACATCTTGAAAAAGATATATATATATATATATATATATATATATATATATATATATATATATATATATATATATATATATATATATATATATACTGATAGGTAAAACTGCCGACTATCAACACGATGGTTTTAAGGAAAGGTGCTTGTCTAACCGCACTGATGAATTGTGATAAAACGAAACAGTACTGTATGTTGATGACTAATATATATATATATATATATATATATATATATATATATATATATATATATATATATATATATATATATATATATATATATATTCAAGCAGACGTTATTAAATACAAGAGATATACTTTGCTTTTACGATTCTTTTTATTTTTTTTATTGTTTTCGATTTTCCGTATAATCAAAAAACAATCACAAAGCAAAGTATCCCCGTTGTATTTAATAATGTCTGCCTGAATGAAAAAATGCTGCCTAAATATACCAATTTCAAATATGTGTGTATGTGTGCGTATGTATGTGTGTGTGTGTGTCCTTCCATTACTTTCCCTATTTCTTTCAATATATTCTCCACACACCTTTATCACCCTCCCGCTATGTCTAACACTTAAGCCTTTCCCCCTAATTTATTATCTCGTAAAAATTAGTTCCGCTTCTCTAAACAAAGAAAATCGTTTTTCTATTGTTTGTTGTTTTTTTTCCCCCGAAAAATGCAAAGCGTTTGAAAAAGAACCGATCCCGGAAATACAGTTCCCCTAAGTGGACTAGCACTGATTTATGGATTTTTTTAAAACCTTGGATGGAAAGAATTCGTCTTTGGTGGCGGCTCAGGGGAAGGGATTCTTATGGCCATTCGAAACGGGAAAAACACTTCAGTTACGTGGTGAAATTAGTACAGTTTTATGATTTTGCAAAAAAAAAATGTACTTTCCTTTCGAAATACATACATAAGCACCTGCACAACACGCACACACAAACAAACACACTTTCCATTCTTTTCTCACAACAGAACCAATAAATCTATCTATCTATCTATCTATCTATATATATATATATATATATATATATATATATATATATATATATATATATATATATATATATATATACTAGCATTTCAGTCCGGCGATGACCGGGTATTTGTTGAGCAAAAAAAAAAAAAAAGTTGTATTAGGAAGGCAGGCTCGAACCCGTAACGCAAAGGAGGAAAAGAACGGGGGTAAAATCTAACGTTTATGCTGGTACGACCACCGCCAAACCGGAAACGACATTTTTCAAAATTAAGGCTAGACAATCTAAAGGAGAGGATAACTTTAAAAAATATCGGCGAAAAAAGTGACCCCTCCCCCTGTAGAAAAGTGCCTAGTTGAAGAGGAAGATATTAACGTTTTCAGCCAATTTTTCGATATTTGTCGTATGAAAGGTCGAACTTTAAAACGATACTGATCTTGGTAAAATCGGTCACCTTTATTGAAAGTTTAAGGCAGACATGCAAACAGACATACATACATACATTTATATATTGGTAACTAAAACCTTTCGACCCAAACTGATGAAAAAGCTTGCCCTATCTCTGAATACCCTTTATGTAAAATTTCAAATATTTAGACCAGCAATTGTCTGAGTAATTTGGAAGAGACCGCAGAGGTAAATTTTTTAAAACTTTGACCCCTATTATGACCCCTTAAAATTTATTGTTTGGGGCTCAAATCCAGTTATTAAGTTAGATCCATGTCCAAGGAACCTAATTCTAAAATTTCAATTGGGTAGACCCAAATTTGTTGGAGGAATTTGGTAGAGTTGTCAAAGGTCAAATCGTTGAGCTTTGACCCCTTAATCGCCAAATTTCTGGCCAAAAACCGATCACATCGATTTTCCCAAATCTCAGTACCCTGTATATCAAATTTCGAGTTTGTAGACTAAAAATTGACAAAGTTATTGTGTAGGGAAATGTACACAGACACACACACAGACACACACACACACACACACACACATGTTCACTTTTATATATATATACTGGCAGTTCCGCCCGGCTTTGCTTGGGCTCTATGTACTGTTCATAAGGTTAAGATCATATGTATATATTAAAAAGTGTGAATATGTAAATTAATACCTTTCTGTATAATAGTTTTCCGTTAAGGAAAACTATTATACAGAAAGGCATTAATTTTCATATTTACATTTACATTACCAAAGAGAAAAGACAGACAGACATTTTCACTTTTATATATATATATATATATATATAGATTGGATGCAATATATAGTAAATATTTAAAAAGTATAAAAATGAAGACTCATGCGCCACCACCGAGAATCGAAACCAAAATGTTCAGCTCACGATTATTTTACGTTTGCCGTCAATGACATAGTACAGTCATTAACGTCAACGGAAAAAGTAAATTGCAAACTAAATGTTTTGGTTTCGATTTTCGAATCTTGAACCCTTCTTTTTTTAAAACTTTTTAAATCATCCCTATATATTGGGTCCAATATAATATTATAATACAAAATATGCATTAATAAAAAATATAATATTTAAGAGTATTTTACCACTGGACAATGCTGGCGACCTATTAGTATATATATATATATATATATATATATATATATATATATATATATATATATATATATATAGTCTTCGAAGTTTTTTAACCTTTAAAATTATATTAAAAAAAATTTATTTAATTTTTATATTTTTTATCCTTAGAAAATATTTAGTCAGTAAGTCATTTGCAATCAATGCATCAACTTGCTCTCTCGAATCCCCTATAGTACTAATGGTATCAGTTGTTTACCATAAAAAATTTAATCAGTTGTTTACCATAAAACACTGTTTCGGGAATTAAAAAAAAACAAAACAGTATATTAAATCATAGCTCCCCAGCAGGCTTCCTCAGTGTATACAGACTATGGATACAGACTATAGACTCTCCTCTACTCAAACACACCCGTCTACATTTGTTTGTTTTTCTTTCTTTACTTTCATAATTCCGGTCTTTCCCCGCATTGTCTTTGGCTTTAAAAAAATTTATATATATATACATATATATATATATATATATATATATATATATATATATATATATATATATATATATATAATAGGTATGTATATATATATATAATATGTATGTATAAATATATCTATCTCTGTCTCTCTCTCTATATATATATATAATATGTATATATATGTATGTATGTATGTATGTATGTATATATATATATATATATATATAATATGCATATATATATAGTGTAAAAAGGATATGCTACTATGTATATATATATATATGATATATATATATGATATATATATATGATATATATATATATATGATATATATATATATATTATATATATATATGATGTATATATATATATATATGATACATATATATATATGATATATATATATATGATACATATATATATGATATATATATATGATATATATATATATATATGATATATATATATGATATATATAATTTAAAGGAGATTAAAATAATAGTCTAAAGAGCTAAGTGTATTTTAATGTAATAGTGAAATTACTAGTTTAATTAAAATACAGGAAATGCTCGTTGTAATTTAGATATATAATAAGCTCGATAGTTAAATGTCTTAGAGCTAATTCAATATTAAGTAATGTGATTTATAATTTAAAAATTTTAAAATTTTTTAAAATTTAAAAATCAAATTTTAATTAAATTAAAAATCAGTTTCATAAGAAGGAACAACAACAAAGTCAATTATCTGTACGATCGTTTCGGAAATCCGTGCTTTTTATTTGTGGTATACATGAAGTCACGTAGAACAATTATACATAGTTTTTTTGGTAAGCACAGTCTCCTCATCAGCAAATTTAGGAGGATTTCTATTGAATTGAAAAGACACCAAAAATAAACCTAGCATTAAAAGTAAGGCAGATGAATCTGAAAAATTGAAGTAAAAGGTTTGGATTTAAAATTTATAAGAAAATTAGTATAGGTTAGAGATAGAAATGAGTAGAAAAAAAAAATTTTTTTTTGAATTTACATAATAAATTTGATTTAAAAATATATAGATATAGTTACCTTTTAGTTTTTCTTTTTTTGAAATCAGGAACTGTATTTAAAGTAGTCATTTAGATGTTTGCTATAGCTTTTTATTTTATTGAATGATGAATTTTAAAAGGGCGACGCTCGTGCAGTAAATTGTTTCCGTTAGCGTATTTTGATTTAAAGACGCTACAGTTAATATCTATAGAGAGAGAATATTTATTTTGCAAGTTTTTAAGGGGAGATAATTGTCATGTGTTATTGGCTTTATTTATTATTTGATTTACGAGTCTAAGGGCGGTAATTGGTCTAACTTAATTTATTAAAAAAAAAAGAAAAAGAAAAAAAAGTAATCTATTTTTACTCATGAGTAATTTTTAATGATTTAAGGTGGTTTATATTTATTAAATTTAAACCAACGTTTATGATTACATGATAGAAGCTCATGTCTTGAATTTACTAGTTTGGTTGTGCTTTTTATATCTTCATATTTTAAAATTTTTAGGGTTTCTTTTGTACATAATGTACAAAATTTATCTCCTGGTTTATATATGGTTTAAAATTACATCTATTTTGCTAATAACATTCTGTTGGATGAGATGAGAGTCACACATTAATAATCTATGGATTAAGGAAAATATTTTTAAAAATATTTGTACTCCTTCAGCAAACAATAAATTTTGTTATAATTCTACATAATTCAGGATTTCTAGTAATATCATTGCTCTATATTGCATATTGAGCTTTCTTTATCTGGTTGGCATTGTCTTGTAAATGTTCATACTCATATTTATTTGGACTTTATGTTTACAGTATTATAGAACTTGTAATCCTATGCCATGTCAATATTCTGTTTGTTATATATATATATTAGTGATGGGACGATTCCAATATTTTTCCAAAATCCGATACAATTACCGATTCCGATTCTTTATAAATCTCTAATTATTTAACTATAGAATTTCCCAATTTTCGTAAAATAAATACTTGTTAAATATGCAGATATTTTCCTACACATCAAAATACACTTGTGGAGGATGATCTATCGATTTTAGCTTTACTGGTATTTTAAAATCAATAAATATTGATTATTTTATCATTATTACCAGCAATGGAAGAGTTTAATTTAAACAAAATCAAATAAAAAAGACAATTAAAAGAATCGTTTTGGCATCGGAAAATAGGCACCAATTTTCCGATTCCGATATCCCAAAATGTTCTGATTTTTAAGATTCCCGATTCTGATTCTGATTAATCGTCCCAACACTAACATATATATATATATATAAATATATATATATATATATATATATATATATATATATATATATATATGTCATATGCTACTGGTACCATGTTACCCAGTACTACCTGCCTCGTGGTCGGGTCACCAGTGACTAAACTGGTTCCCCCACTAGACTTGTTTGGTGAGGAGGGTGGCTAGTCTCCCTGAAGGATTAAAAACAAGACCTTCCAAAGGGCGAATGAAACCTTTTTCGGGGTCAACGGCCAACTAGCACCGTGTGTGTTTATGTGTATATATGTGTGTGTGTGTTGGGGTGGAGAGGGCTCCCGTAAGCTGTGGTGAAGGCAACCTTTCCAGGAGAAGCAAATCTCTGATTTAAAAAAACATAAAGCGGGAGACCAGTACCTGCATTAAGCTGGTCTGTAGTTTAACTTGTTGCTGGCTATCTTGCTCCTGCTTGTTTCTGGATCTCAACATTTTGAACCGAGAGAGAGACTTAGCTGTCGTACAAAGCTGAGACTCTGTAACATCATCTGTGTATAGATACTCCCTCAGGCATTTGTCTATTAAAATTGTCCTGTGGCGATGGAAGTCATTTTTGGGCTCATGGACTTTTAAGTGTCAGAGGGAGTGGCACTCGTCTGACAAGACGTTGCAATCATCATCATATATATTTTAATGGAGTAAAACGTGGCTTGGTAGTTGGGTTCAAACTTCCCAACCAGTAGCAATCTTCACTTCCTGCACTGATGATTGCGAAAGCATGAAACGCTAGTGTCTGTAAGTATGAAAAAAAATTTTAAGCACCTTTAAGAAGAAAGTTCTTAAAGTTGAGCACTGTCTGCGAAATAAAGATCAGAATTTCTGATTGATTGATCACTCGTGACTGTCTTAAAGCTGTACCTGTATTTGTAGTTGTTAATTTCCCTTAATTCTCATAGCGGTTGATTGTGGTCAAGTGATAATGGTCCCAGCAAATGGAGTCAAAGCTGGGTTCAAATCTCCCAACCAGTAACAATCGTCACTTCCTACACTGATAAGTGCGAAAGCATAAAACACTAGCCTCTGTAGGTATAAAAATTAATAGTTATATATATCATTCAAACACTACCATGTTTGAATATATGGTTAAGTGTTAGTTTTACTCAGTTAGAACTGCTTTAAAGATTCACCCTCACTCATTAACTAACTAAACGGATATGAAAACAATTTTTACAGTCCATAGGTCACCTTCTCGGCTATATTTTGAAAAACATATTTTCCAGTTTCGTTCAGTAAAACAAAAGTTATAATAAAATTACTGGTGTTCAAAAATTCTTCAAATGAGTAAGGAACATGAGAGACGGTTTCTTCTGATTGGCTGTTGGTTACCATAGCAACTTTTTCATCATCAACACCTCCATAAATCATAGCGAAAATGTCGCTCGCATGCCATCTTATTTAGGTTATATAGAAAGAGTTAACAAAAGTGATGCTAAGGCTGATATTTTGCTTACGACATTGCCCGCTAATTCTGTTTCTCTCTTTTGTTTTGTCCCTTCTTTCTGTTTATTTAATTACTTAATAGTTTATTTAATTGTCATTAATTACATTTTTTAATTGATTTTTTTTTATTTAGTCAATTTAAGAAGTTGGAAATAATTTTTTTATGGATTTTTGACAATGCATATGATATTGATCGCAAAAAAGAAAATATTATTTCTAAAATAAAGCCTGGAAAAATCATGGATTACATAGAAAACTGCGAGCATGAAAAGTAATATGGTTAAGATTAAATTTAGAAAAGTAAAAAGGACTAGTTGTTAAAACTGGAAAAGAAAAGGACAAGATATTCTAGTAAAAAATATAATGAATTTATAACTTGAAATATTGCAGCATTAAGAATTTATACATAATGTTAAATTGAATTTAAAAAAAAATTCTTAATGCTGCAATATTTTAAGTTATAAATTTATTATATTTTTTATTAGAATATCTTGTGTTTTTCTTTTCCAGGTTTAACAAAAAGTCCTTTTACTTTTCTAAGTTTAATCTTAACCATATTACTTTTTATGCTCACATTTTTTCATGTAATATATATATATATATATATATAAATATATATATATATATATTTTAAAGGAGATTAGAACAATAGTTTAAAGAGCAGAGTGTATTTTAATGTAATAGTGAAATTACTAGTTTAATTAAAATACAGGAAAGAAAAAGTGCTCGTTGTAATTTAGATAAAAATTACTAAAAATTATTAATCACATTACTAAATATATATATATATATATATATATATATATATATATTTTTTTTTTACATGGATCAAGGCCCAATGGCCACTCAGGGATAAGGATTAATATATATATATATATATATATATGACAGATATAGATATGACGAAAATCTATATATATATACTCCAAATTCCAAGATTATATTCATCTCACTGTTTATTCTTTCAGCATGTTAAAATGTTCAATTCTGACAGCACCTGTTTCGTAGCATAGGAACAATCATAATTATGTTAAATTTTGAATATTTTCTGTCCTGACTCATTAACTTAAAAAAGAAAAAAAAGAATAGGAGCATGAGTACATAAATGCAAAAACAAAAATCTGAAGAATATTTTTATATGTATATATGTGTGTGTGTGCATTATTTTTAATGATTCAGGTGGAAAATATTAAAAAAATTGCCATAATAATTATAAGATTTTTTTTTGCGCTACAAAACAGGTCCTGAAAAAATTGACTACTTTAACATGCTAGAAGAAATAACTGGTAAGATGCAGGGTTGCGAAGTCAGACTTTGAGGCTTTAGTTGGAGTCGGAGTCAAAGTTGGAATTTTTTATCCGACTCCGACTCGTTAAGTCCAATAAATTCATTGTTTTTTTTACATAGTTTTCCTGTTTGGTTTTTTACCAGTTGCAAAATTTAGCAGTTTTTGTATGATTTTGCTTTTATTTTTTTTAGATATATCATGTTTTGTTTTGTTTTGTACTGCAATGCTTCTACTTCATCAACATATTTCGGTCCATCAGATCACTGCAAATCCTGTCTTGTAATCTGAAAGTTATCCAGTTCCTGAATCAAGTGGAATTTGGCAATTGAATTAGTCTGAGATTGATCCTGAATTACAATCTTATCCGAAAAAAAAAAAAACCCAGGACTAAATCAGTAAGAAGCAACCCA
The DNA here is from genome assembly GCF_053919585.1 of Euprymna scolopes. NCBI lineage: Eukaryota > Metazoa > Mollusca > Cephalopoda > Sepiida > Sepiolidae > Euprymna > Euprymna scolopes. The sequence goes on along the minus strand of NC_136521.1, from coordinate 66,091,162 downwards.
TGCTACTATAGTTTTTTATATCTACAAATTTGGATGTCTTCAAGTCTAACATATGCAAATTCCTGATAAACCGCTCCTTAAGTAAAACACTTTATCAAATCTCCAATACTAAGGATTTCTACGATATTATCCTATTGATTACTGTACACACAATAACTCTTATCCCAGAGTGGCTTCAGGGTCTTGATAAGTGGTGACTACCATGTAAAAAAAAAAAGAAGCTTTTTCCTTTTTTTTTTTACATGAGTCACCACTTATCAAGGCTCAGAGGCCACTCGAGGATAAGGGTTAAAGATTGTACAGTAGTCAATGGGACAATATCGTAGTAATCGTTAGTAGTGGAAATTTGGTCAATTGGATTACTTAAGGGGACGGCTCATCAAGAATTTGTTTACATTGGACTTGAAGATGACCGTATTGTAGTCAGCTGGAAAGCAGGCAAATGGAAGAGAGTTCCATAGGCGTGCAGTTCCAAGAAAAAAGCTTTGTTCATGGAATCTAAGTTTAGGTTTAGGCACAGATAAAGAATGGGGGAAATTATTGATAATGGTTTCAGATAGACGAGTGTTTGTCGTGAAAGTTTGGTGAGGTGAGACTATAGACGAGCACTTACCATGAAAATAACGATTAAGTAGACAGGCTCGCAACATCTCTTCTTTGGGAAAAAGGTTGTAGGGAAGAGAAAAGGCCATCCCCCACTAGGCTACGAAGTCTATTTTGAACTTTGTCGAGGCAGGATAAGATTTTCTACCAGCTCCTTCCCAGATGTGGCAACTGTACTCCATCCTCGGACATACCTGGCTCTTGAGATATCTACTGGAGCGGTAGAAGGATCCCACCATTTTTCCAGCGACCTTAGCAACAGATTTGATGTATGTGTTCCATTTCAGATCGGGAGTAAAGGTCAAGCCCAGAAGTTTGTCAAAACATAGAGCTTCCCCAAGACGAGAGCGATTCATTTAATTTGATGTCATATGGGGATCAGTGCTGATGATGTAAAGATAGAAGCTTGGTTTTAGATGCATTAAAAGTAACCAGCCACCTCTTTCCCCATTGCATCACATGCTCAAGATCAGAGGAGAGAGAATCAGAGATAACTTGATCATTTATGGCCTTAGATGCGTTGCTACAGATGTTATTGCCGTCAACAGAAATGTCAATGAATGATCTTAGGATATGATTTGGAAAATCATTGATGTAGATCACGAAGAGAGTTGGGCCCAGGATGAACCCATTAGGGACTCCAGCATTAATACTATGAGCTTCTGATTTCTGCCCATCAACTACTACTTTTATGTACCTATCAGAGAGAAATGATTTAATAATTGAGAAAACATTTCCAGCTATACCGTAGCTGGAGATCTTATGAAGTAGACCTTTATGCCATACCCTATCAAAGGCCTTTGATATGTCAAGAGCAATTGCTCTAGAAAGGAAGCCTCTGTCGAGAGATTCACTAATCCTATGTGATATAACTGTTAGCACATATGTTGTAGATCTAGCAGAACTGAAACCATATTGCATGTCACTAAAAAGGTTATTTTTGCAGAGGTGGTTGACTACTTCTCTATTTAACATAGATTCCAGCAACTTACTCATGACGCACAGAAGACTTATTGGCCTGTACTGAGAGGGAGATGATCAATCACCTAAATTCTTAAATACAGGGCGACTGAATACTGGTTTTCCAGAATGTTGGGAAGCAATTCTCCTTAAGACAACACTTCAACAGCTTTGTAAGTATGAGATCTAGTTCTGGTCGAAGCTTTTTCAGCACTATAATTTGAAGGCTGTTAGAGCCAATTGCTTTACTGAAATCAAGGTTTTTGATTAGCTTGGCAACATCACGCACAGATATTTGCATGTCGCACAGCATGTTTTCTGATACAGTAGGGAATACAGGGGATAGATGGCCTTGGTCGCATTGGGTAGAATTAGTTGCAAAGTTCTTGGTAAAGAGTTTGGCGTTGTCTGATGCTGACGAGATTACCTCACGTAATGTACTTGCAATAACCCTTATCCCTGAGTGGCTTCTGGGCCTTGATAAGTGGTGATCACTGTGTAAAAAAAAAAAAAAAAAAAAAAGAAAAGGTTAATTGATGTTGGTTGGGATAGAGCACACACTTCTATGCAGGACCCTGTTTGTTATTTGTCAAAACTGGTGGGAACCAAGCTGCTGCTCAGCTACTTTGGACTTGACGGACTGAGCATACAACTCTCTCGTCTTCTTTAGTACTCTTTTACAGTGATTGCTGGCAGTCCTGAAATCGGCTTTAGTCTCAGTACAGTTTCCTGTTTTTCCTTTGATCCTCTTTCCATAAAAGCAATATTATCTTTTAAAAAATTTCTTCTCTATATATGTGTCTTCACTCCCCTGTTTTGATGAGAAGCGTTTGGCTTCGAAATGCCATAGCCTAAAGAGATTTCCCTATCCCTGCATATCGTATTTCCTTTTGAACTGATAGTGTAATAAAATTTAATTGTAAATTTTTTTATCCCTTTGTTATCTTACCTTATTTTCTATAAACCTGGTTGATTGTATATGTGAGTTTATTTAATCATACAAGTAGTGAAAGTTAAACGTAAATAATATACATGAAAAGTATTTATAAAATGCTTGCTGAATAGGTGTAGGAGGCTGGTATATGGATCTGCAGAATAGATTTCCAATTAGCGGTCAAGGAGTCGGGAGTCAGAGTTGGAGTCGCCATCCTAGGAATTTTAGGAATTGGAGTCAGACTTTTACCACTTGACTCCGCAAACCTGCTTAGATGAACAGGAATTTGGAATATAAACTTTTTGTCGTTTATTTATATATGCTCTATAGTTATATTTAATATACATCGATCTTCATAAATAAAAGGGTGAAATATAATTGAATAAACATATTTCCCCTCACGAACGTATATATTTATTAGTAATGGGATGATTCTAATATTTTTTCTGATTCTGATACAATTCTTAATTCTGAATGTTCATAAATCTCTAAACATTTACTGTATATTTCAGCGTATAAGGCAACCGTCAAATAAGACGAGGTACAAAATTGGAGTAAATTTTAATAAATTTATCATATATCAGTTGTATGAGACGACTGCGAAATCACAAAACCATGTTTGTTTAGCCTAGGCTAGAGATTGCAACACCCGGTAACTTATGAAGTGTTGGTTTTTAAAGATGAGTTTTTTTAAATTTCAAGGGTCGTCTTATATGTCGAAATATACGCCCCCTCGTATATTGTTATTTTTCCCCTGATTACCATGAAAACATGTTAAATGTGCAAATATCTTCTCAAACATAAAAAACAAACTTGTCAGGGATAATCTGTAGATTTTTAGTTTTAATCAATAAATATTTATTTGTTGATTAGAAAAGTGAAAGATTTTATTTTAAAAATGTCAAAAAAAAAAAAAAAAATGTCTTTGCATCGGAAAATAAATACAAATTTTTCTGATTCCCTATTAATAGTCTCAATGTTAATATACATTCATATAGATATATATATATATATATATATATATATACACACACACACGTATAGTTATGGATGCAACTTTACTATAGCGTGTTGTCCAACCCAATCTTTCCCACAGAAGAAACTGATTTTTCTTATTCCCTATTAATAGTCTCAATGTTAATATACATTCATATATATATATATATATATATATATATATATATATATATATATATGATGAAAATAATGGAAATAGTATTCCGACAAAATAAAGAAATAAAAAGGAACAAACTGTATTATGTGTTCATCAACGTTTCATCTTTATTTCGAGACTTCCTCTGGATGAATATATATATATATATACACACACACGTATAGTTATGGATGCAACTTTACTATAGCGTGTTGTCCAACCCAATCTTTCCCACAGAAGAGACGTTGCGAGCCTCTCTCTGCTATATCGTTATTTTCATGGCAAGGGCTCGACTGAACTCCAATCTATGGTTCCTCTTGCCAAACTTTCACAAAAAACACTCAATTCACTACCACCACTATAAACAGTTTCTCCTCCTGTCTATCTGTTCCTAAATGTAAATGGAGATTCTATGAACAAAGCTTCTTTATTAGAACTGCCCCGCCTGTGGAACACTGTTCTGCTATCCTGCTTCCCGGTTGAATACAACATGGTAACCTTCAAATTCAGTGTAAACAAGTTCTTGTTGAGTTGTCCCCATAAATAATCGAATTCTACCCAATTTACACCATTAATGATTACTACACACCTACTTTACATTCATTAACCTTTATCCTCGAGTGGCTGTCAGACCTTGATAAGTGGTGAGTCCCAATTACAAAAAACAAAAAAAAAAAACGAAAAAGAAGGAAAACAGTTATGTAATTTATCATGAATTTATTTTTTTATAAAATATTATATTTTCACCCCAAACAAGGCACATAGTAACCCCTTATACCAAAGTGACAATCAGGGACATAAACTACTGGGGTACTATGTAGGGAGTTGGGCAGCAAGATGTCGGTTCATCTTACACTTGAACTTCTGCATGTCAGTAGAGTTGGGGAAGCAGGGACCTGAAAGGGAATTCCAAAGTCTAGCAGTTCTGGGGAAGAAACTATTGGAGTAGAAAGCTCTCTTACATCTAGGGATCTCTTCTGTGTAGTGGTGGGATTTAGCTACTTGTTGAGTTCGTCGGGGGTATTTACGTCATGGGAGCACAAGTGCTTGCAGTTCGTCAGAGCATTCACCATTAAAATACTTGTAGAACAGGCAGAGGGATGCAACATTTCGTCGGTGGGACAGAGGCTGTAACCTAGATGACAGTTCAGGACCTATCAGGTTGGCGACTCTCTTTTAGACCTTGTCTAGGAGCGAGAGACTAGGAGCAGATGCACAAGCCCAAATATGACAATAATAATCAATAAACAAAACGTGTAATAATTACAATTGTAGGACAATTATATATTTATTGGTGATACTATACAGTGATGTGAGTTAGCCACAAATACAATAGCTTTCAATGTAGTTAATAAATCGTTCAGCATATACCATTAGCCTGCGGACTGAGAAGAAGACAGCAGCTATGGTCTACTTTGAAACATCATTTATGGCCAATCAATTTAGTTCAGGAGTGAGAAACACGAAGGGCTCAATTACATACAAAAAAGCAACAGATATTTATTAGAGATGAAAACAGACAGCAATAAACAAAATTCGGTATATATACTATCGGTTTCATGGTAGATAGTAAATCGTTTAACCTGCCGACTGACGAGAAGACAGTAGCTGTTATTCATTCCCGCTCAACTTGGGGGATAGGTTTAATATCTACTTTGAAACCTCCAGTATCAACAGCTAATCAATTTATCACTGTATATTGTCATCTATGATAAATAAATATATATATATATATATAAATATATACATACACACACTATAGGACCAATGCCATGTACAATTTGTAATTACAAATAATTTGTGTACCAGCTGAGATGATGTGATGACATTAAAGGCGGTTGCTTGACGCCAGATGATGCTGGGATGCATTGGACGTTAAAGATGACTGCATTACTGGGAGCCGAGATGATGAGAATGAAAGAGGCTGATGATGTAGTGCTGGGGTATGAGAGGGGTAAGAATTCATTGTGAGATTGTTCTGACCACGAGGACGGTTAGAGCCAGCGTTAAAATAACCATCCTCATTGTTGTAGCCGACCTCTTTCCGCGGTCGCTTATTCGGAAATTCTTGACAGCTCTCTTCTCGAGATTCGTGTCGGAAATTCCTCACTGTCATGTTAGTTTTCCATTGATCATCTGCTTGGATGTTACTGAACGTCCGTTTTTCAGGATGACTTGTGTGCTCCAGTTGTCTCCCTTGAAGAAGCTCTCTTCTGTTTAGCACATTATTACTGTTATCGATTGGCGGTCCTCCCCAACACTGTTTGGAGTTTGTGTTCATGTCACTTCTATAATCCACCCCAGTTTTGGTATCATTTCTTGCAAACTTGTCGGATTTCCAGTTTGTACTGAGCCATTGGTTGTTAAAATTATTACCAAATCCACTTTTATCTGGATTTGCCGAGCGATGGTCAATATCTCGATTCTGATTAAACCAATTCTGTTCATTATTTGAACTCTGATCAAACCTTTCTTGATTCCTGTTGGCACCACTATTATTAAACCTACTTTGATCTCGATTTTGACCCGCATGAAATCTATTCTGATCCTGGTTTGAATACCTGTCTAATCTATTTGGATCTGTATCAGAGCCCTTGCCAAATCTAGTCTGATCGATATTAGGACCCATACCAGGTCTATCTTGATCTATGTTTTGATCTCTAGCAAATCTGTTTCGATCTACGTTTGCGTATCTGTCAAATCCACCACTTTTAACCATGTCTTGATCCCTTTCAAATTCCGCTTGAACTATGTTTGGCCCCCTGCCAAATCTACCTTGATCCATTGGAGCCCTGTTAAATCTATTTGGATCTGTGTTTAGACTCTGATCCTGTTTTGAATGATTTTCAAATTGATCAACAGTTGAACCCTTTTCAAATCTACCTTGATTTATGTTTGAAAACCGGGTAAATCTGTTTGGATCTGGGTGTGAACTTTGATCCTGCTTTGAATGACTTCCAAACAAACTCTGATCAACAGTGGAACCCTTCTCAAATCTACTTTGATCCAGCTGTGGAACTCTGTTGAATCTGCTTGGATCAGAGTTTGAACTCTGTTCCTGTTTTGAATGATTTCTAAACAGATTCTGATCAACAGTGGGACTCTTCTCAAATCTCTCCAGCCTCACACTTGAGCTGCTATCAAATCTGCCCTGATCAATTCTAAAATCTCTGTCTAACCTATTGTAACTCCTATTTGACTCGGTATTTAGTATTTCTTGATCCCGAATTGCATTTCTAGTAAATCTATCCTGATTAAAACGGAGATCTATATCCATACTTGAACTGTTGTTTGACATGCCTCGGTTCACTGTTGACCTTTGAGAGTCTACATTTGAACCATGATCAAATACTTCTCGTTCCATATTTGCATCTACATTTGATCCTCTATTAATTCTTCTCAGATCTGTATCTGCTACTCTATTAAATGTTTCATGTTCTATTTTTGAAGTCCTTTCAAATCTCCCGGAGTTCATATTTGACCCCCAATGAAAACCTTCTCGATTTATGTCCGAATCAACACCAAGTCTACTTTGATCTGGCTTTGAACTCTTAACAAATCCACCTTGACTCACAACTGAGCTTCTATCAAACCTTCCTGGATCTCTATCTGAGCTTCTATCAAACCTTCCTGGATCCCTATCTGGCCTCATTTCAAACCTTTCCCGAGCTATGTTTGAATTCTTATCAAATTTTCTATGATCTACATTTGAGCCCCTATCATATCTTTCTTGATCCATGTTTTGATCCCAATCCAATTTTCCCTGATCCCTATTTAAACCCTCAGTAAATCTTTCCCGATCCATGTTTGAACTTTTAGAAAATCTTCCCTGATTCACGCTTGATTTCCGATTAAATCTTTCATTCTTAATGCTTGCAGCAATATCAAATATTCTCTGTTCCAAATTAGAACCCCGCTCAATCCTTCTACGACTTGTTTCTGAATCCAAGACAGAATCATCAAATTTCCTTTTATTGGTAACTGAACCTCGACTAGATCTATCTTTATCTATGAATGGATCGTCATCCCGATTCCAATTCAAACCCTGATCATATCGATCCTGATATCTCTTATGAACATCTTGATTCAGATTTGATTCTTCGTTAAATCTTTTCCGATCCAGGATCGGACCTTTATCGTAATTCCTACTATCATCTGCTACTGATTTTTTGTTTTGCCCTTCCGAATCCGTTTTACTATCTTCTTTGGTCCATTTAAGATTCCTATAGATGCGTGGAGGAAACGGAACTTTATTTTCCCTTTCACCCCGGTCCAACCATCTATCCTCCCTGACAACCGTTCTGTTGGCCACTCTCTTATCAAAGTCGGAACTGTTTCGGAAACTTGCAAGATCCAAAGCGTCCCTGCGAAATTTGTAACTTGATATAACTCTGTCTGGGCTTAATTTGGAATCGTACACCGAGTGATCTCGATACGGGCCTCTCTCAGAACCATGAAGCAACCGTTTTTCAAGATTATAATGGGTGCTGCTAAATGATGAACTGTTGTAATCGTCCAGCGGAAAATCAAATCGTTCACAGCTGGCTCTCCGACTTTCTCTTGATCTACTTCTACCAGTAACTTTGACCTCTCTCCATATCTCATCAGACAAAATTCTCCGTTTAAATTCTGGTCTTTCCCTCTCGTCAGATCTCGCTCTGTCCATACGTCTGCGATTTTGTTTGATGTTCCTTTTGTCCTCACCCCCTCGTGCTTGTGTTTCCCTCGTCTGGTCATCACCATCTTCTTGTTTGTGATGTTCTTCTTCATCTTTTTTGATCGGTTGCTCACTCTTCTGGTTGGCAGAGCCGTACACCCTGGTGTCTACCCATGTATATTTACTTCTATCAATGATCAGGTTGGGAATAATTTTCTGTTTCTTATTTTGTTGGTTGGAACTGCCCGATTTTTCTGAAGTTTTACTGCCGCCAGATGAAGATGTGTTGAGCCTGTAAAAGAGAAAAATAAAAGAATGTGAATATTAATTAGATAATTAATTATATATTTATTATGTTCAAATTTCGTAATAATCGGTTAATTAGTTTAGGAGTGAATCCTATACATACAAATATATAGACATACCTAACTGGCAAGTGCTTGACTGAACTCCAATCTTTGGTTCCCTCTTTCCAAACTTTCACAAACAAAACATTCGACTAGCTACAACCACTATAAACGATTTTCCCTACTCTCCATCTGTGCTTGAATCTAAACACAGATTCCATGAACAAAGTTTTTTGTCCCCAGAACTGCTTGCCTGTGGACACTGTTCCGCTGGCCTGCTTCCCAGTTAAACACAACATATTAGCCTTCAAATCAAATGTAAACAAGTTCTTGTTGAACTGTCTCCATAAATAATAAAATTCTACCCAATTTACATTATCAACAAGTACTACACTGCCACATTCATTAACTCTTATCCTCAACTGCCCTTTAGGCCTTGCTAAGTGGTGACTCCCAAAATTACATAAACATATGTGGTGATTAGTGAAAATTGTTCAAATGTGTCGAAACGCTCAAATTCATCTTAAAATGAACAGCGCATTTTATGAATTTTCTAGATGAGGATTTATAATTTGGATTATTTGAACTACAGGGTGGAATGATAAAATTATCGCTCTAGAAAAGACGACATGATTCCATTTCTGTTTGATAAAAATCGTTTTCTTTTGTTGCAGACTATCTACTAGTTTGCTAGTTGTGTACAAATCCCAAAAGTGATAGGCGCCTTCTATCATGTCTGAAAGTGACACAATGATTAACAAGCAAGATCGGTGATGCGCCACTGTACAACTCATGCTCTCTACCGATCCAAGTTATGAAAACAGGACCATTGCCAACACCCTCAAAGTGCATCGCTGAATTGCCATGAATAACAGGGGCGTGCTCATGGTAATGAAAACAAAGTTTCTGGCAGGATTATGGTCTTTGGTGTGGTTTCAAATGAGTGCTACATCATGCCACTTAACATCTTCGAAGTTGACTTGGGAGTCAACACCAAAGTGTATCTTATACTTGGATGTGCTGAAGAGTGCGGTGATCTCCTGGTACAATCAGGTGACTACTGGCACACCCTGAGTGTGACAGCAGGACTCAGCGCCAGCCCACAAGTCCAAAGAGACCGTTGGGTTAGGCTTCAGAAGGGGTGCTACCATTTTGTATCCTTCTCTCAGTGGCCCAACCCTCTTTCCCTGACATGAACCTGCTGGACTGCTTTGTTTGGTCATACATCAAGAACATTACCAACATGACGTCCCTCAACACCAAAGCCAACCTGATTGCCACCATCCACTGAGTATTCACAGAGTTCCTGCCGGTGCTTGTGAAAAAGGCATGCTCCCAGTTCCGTATCAGGGCCGTGATCTAGGGTGGAGGCGGCTATATTGAATAGATGTCAGCTCTACTACGTAATCAAGTTACCTGAATTGATTTTTTTCAATAAAAGTTTTAAAATAAAGCTGTAACGTTGTTTTCTTTAGGGCGACTGTTCTTATCTTGGATGTCATTTTCACAACATTTTGGTTGACATAACCTCCAGCCTTCTTCAGGTGTATCTTGTTGCACTCAAGAATCTTTCTGTCAAATTTGGAAAATATGTATGGAATTTTGAATAGAACCCTTTGTTTAATTCACGAAGGGAAAGGTGAGTAGCATACTCTCGTTCTGTTAGCCATGGCTGTGTAGAAGATTCAAGAAATTTACAATTGCATCCTACATATTGTTGGCACAGTACATTGAACCTTCAACCTCCGGAAGAGTGTCACTGAATTTTACCCAATACTGTATCCCTTATACCACAGGTCTTTGCGGACAGTTCTAGTATCAATTTTTGGAGCGTTATTCTTCGTTAAAAAAAACAAAAAAACTTGTACTTGCCTTTTGGCTAGGAACACAGTGTAGTATATGTTCTGATGCTATACTTGACTTTTTCAGTCCTTGGTCAGTGGAGGAGAAATCCTTCATGACTGAGACAACTTATTTTTGTTCCTATCCAGAGTGCCCCTTTTTCGGGAGCTGAATTTTCCCCACATTAAAAACCGATCTAGTATCTAACTCTGCCCTCGTGGGGAGGCAAATAGACGAGAACAGCAGTTGTAGTAATCTAAATGAGTCTGAATAACCCTAACCTCAAATTTTCCGAACCTTAATACCAACAGGTGTCAAAGAAACCTTTCTTACTTGGCCTTGTTTGGAGATTTCAGTTTAGCAGAATGGTTACCGCTATCATTCTTAGATTCTGAGATTCCACTTTTTGCCTTTCCGGGCGATAACGTTGCTGCTTTAGCTGACGTTTTATTGGATGGGGCTCCTTTCTTCGGACTTTTGTCCAATGGCTTTTTAAAGCTATCATTCTGCTTGTCATCTTTCCGTTGTCGACTGCTACGACCAAATTCCGCAGGAAGCTGTCAAATAGTAAGTTTATATTGATAGTTAAAAAAAAAAAAAAAAAAAAAAAAAAATTATTTTTTGAAACGTTTCAAGAAAGAACAAGGGTAGTTCCTGACCATTTTTATGTGGGCACAACTATCACAAAGAATATTTCACAATGCTTAGCAATGTATATTATTATGGAAATTTTAAAATATCAAACAATCGAAACAATTTAGGTGTTTTTTTAAGATAGAGTCGACAGATCGATTTAAAAAAGAAAATGTTGTTTTAAGCAAAAAACAATATTACTTCATCGTCATGTCAAAAAATAGTAATATATCCAATTATTAAAATCCATCGATAAAATTTTTATTTTATTTTTTATTTTTTTACATATATCACTTATCAAGGCCCGGAAGCCACTCAGGGATAAGTGTACAGTAGTCAATGGGATAATATTGTAATAATCGTTAGTAATGAAGACTTGATAAAGTGTCTAAGGGGGCGGTTTACCAAGAATTTGTTTATGTTGGACTTGAAGACATCCAAGTTGTAGTCAGGTGGGAAACAGGCAAACGGAAGAGAATTCCACAGGTGTGCACTTCTAAGAAAGAAGTTTTGTTCGTGGAATCTATGTTTTGATTTAGGCACAGATAAAGAATGGGGAAAATTATTGACAGTGGTTTAAGCTAGGCGGGTGTTTTTCGCAAAAGATTGGCGGGGGGGGGGGACCAGAGATTCATAATTTAAAGTAATTTTTACGGAAAATTGGGGGGGGGGGGGATTGCATTTTCTCTGGACGATTGAAGATTGCAAATACAGGAGACATACTTGTCTCCCGTGTCCTCACCTTAAACGGCTGATGCACCGTTTTAGACCCGAGTGATAGACTTTTTTTCTTTTTTTTTTTACTTCCCGATTAAATACAACATATTAGCCTTCAAATCATATGTAAAGAAGTTCTTGTTGAACTGTCTCCATAAATAATCAAATTCTATCGAATTTACATCATTAACGAGTACTATATGCCACTCTACATTCATTAACTCTTATCCTCGAGTGCCCTTTGGGCCTTGATAAGTGGTGATTAGTGAAAATTGTTCAAATAATGTGTAGAAATGCTCAAATGCATCTTAAAATGAACAGCGCATTTTAAGAATTTTCTAGATGAGGATTTATAATTTGGATTATTTGAACTACAGGGTAGAACGATAAAATTGTTGCTGTAGAAAAGACGACATGATTCCATTTCCATTTGATGAAATTGGTTTAGGACCAGAATGATAGACTTTTTTTGTTTTTAAAACTAAAAACACAGTAGCAGTTGTTCTACTCAATGAATTTTCATCATTCTTGGATATGTTACTATTTTCAACATACCATTTAAGTTCTATTGTTTTCACTTAAAACCAGATATTTTAAAAAAAAAAAAGCCAATCTGTTGACTATCTTAATAAGCCCCACAACTTATTTCTTATTTTTTGACATTTTAGCTTTGATATCACATAAGTAATAAGTACTTCTTTCTTAGAACTGCACGCCTGTGGAACTCTGCTCCGTCTGCCTGCTTCCCACCTGACTACAACCCGGATGTCTTCAAGTCCAACGTAAACAAATTCCTGATGAACCGCCCCCTTAAGTGAACACATCATTAAATCTCCGCACTAATGTACTGTACTTGCAATAACCCTTATCCCTGAGTGGCTTCCGGGCCTTGATAAGTGGTGACCACCGTGTAAAAAAAAAAAAAAAACAAAAACAAAAAAAACTAGGGCTATGACAACAGCATATTCTTTTCCTTGTTTTGATTCTCACGTATATATCCATTGATATCTTATATGGTCTGGTGCCCAGCAACCTAACTCCCTGACATGGATCGAATAGCATTAGGGTGGAGCGGGCTGCCGTAAGCCGCGGTGAAGGTAACCCCACTAGAAGAAGCAGACCTCCGATTTAAAAAGCCATAAAGCAGAAGACCAGTACACGCATTAAAGTGGTCTGCAGTTTGACTTGTTGCTGGCTATCTTGCTCCTGCTTGTTGCTGGATCTCAACATTTTGAACCGAGAGAGAGACTTAGCTGTCGTACAAAGCTAAAACTCTGCAATAACATCTTTGTACAGATACTCCCTCAGACGTTTGTCTATAAAAAGAAGTCCTGTGGCAATGGAAAAGTTGTGACATGTGTAGGCCTGACAGGCTGAAAGTATGTAATAACTAACGCTATGACAATACCTTATTCTTTCCCTTGTTTTCATTCTCAGGTATATATCCATTGATATCTTACGTTTTTATGTAGAGTGACGTGGTTCTTGGTTGATTGTGTCTAACTGTATCGGATATATACTCAAGAGTCAAAACAATGGAAAGAATATGCTGTTGTCATAGCCCTACTGATAATGTGCGAGTTGAGATTCATACAAACAATTCTGTTTATAATGATATGAAAACTGTTTTCCAGCTATAACAATTTATAACTTCAACTTTTAACATATTCACGGCACACCAATGTGCATCAGCACAGTATTTGGGAACCACTGCAATATAATAATAATAATAATAATAATAATAATAAAAACGGGGAGTGCCCATTACGTCGATTGCAGAGACAGTGTGGGTAGATCGCATACATGGTATTGAAAAAAAAAAAACATTGGTGCTGGCAAACTTCCAAAACCTCACGGCAGAGCTAGAGGAGACACAAGAGCAGTCATGTGACCAGCTTGAGAGTGCACGCTAGATGAAACAAATTGGGCAACTGTCCGTCACAGTACGGCAAACGCTTTAAAAACTTTTCTTTACTCGAACTAACGGCTACATTCATGTGCTGCCCTTTCCAAGAAGATTCTGCGCTTGTTTCACTCGTATTGAAAATTGCAGTGGACTCTTCTGGAGCAAAAGAGGAGATTTTGACACTATAACCAGACATTCAGCTGATGCAGAGCTCATGGACAATTATAGAACTTACTCGGCCCCCCAACATCAGTAAATGTGCTATCTTCTTGACTGCACTATTTGGGTGCACTTATTTATGTGCGTCCACCTTTTATCACATGAAGCTCATTAAGTCCAAATACCACCCCACCACACTATGACGGATGAGCATTTTATGTCTGCTTCAAGCTGGCTATTAGCAGCTACAGTCCGAACTATGCATCCCTGACTGATTCCATTTAATGCAAGTCATCAGAGTAAGGTAATGACAAAAAATGTGCAGCGTTGCACTATGCAATATGGGTTGATGCAATGATGCAACGTACACCTGCATATACTGTATACATATAAAAATAATTTACAATATATTTATGAATGTGTTTTGTATTTTTAGTAGGTAGTAGATCGTTCAGACTTAATCATGTCATAAGTAGCTCTCCTGCTGAAAAAGTGTGTGCACCCCTGCAATAAAAATACCTATACATATATACTACCCTTCCGATCTACCCATATATGTTGCATCTACTTTTTTTTTATATTATGCTATTCCTTCATTCTCATTTCATATCTAAATGTAATTATCAGTTTTTCTTTATTTGCATTTTGTATAATTCTGACCCGTCTCCTCTTCCGATGAGAAGCATTCAGCTTCGAAATACCATGGCTTAAAATTTTAGAATTGCAGATTAAACTACACATATGACAACATAGCGTTGCCAGGTGTGGTGCTGAAGACTCCTCCTAAGACTGTCGTTCCTGTCTTTGATTGTGTGATTTCATATGATTAACAAAACCAACTTTTGACAGCAAGTATCTGCCACATACAATGCACGTCAGTTCTTGTAATTTCTTTGACATTACATTATCGCCCTGATTTCTTGAAATGCATTTTAAGACAGCAAGTTCTACATGCTGATCTTCAAAAATCTTACAATTTTCTCTGATGGTTTTTCTCCACCGTGATCGATCTTTGTTTTTCAGACAATTCTTAAACCTTTTCCTTGGTTTATGCTGTCGTCTTTTACCTCCATCTATCTTGCCATAAATCAGTTGTTTAGGAACCCTTTTGCCCTCCATCCTAACAACGTGTCCAGTCGAGCGTATCTGATTTTGAATAATTTTCATTTCAATACTGTTACTATTTGATCAAGAACGACAGTGTCAGGCGTCAGGAGTCCTCCAGTTAATCTTAAGTATTCTCCGAATACAACTTTGGTGAAACTTTTCCAATAACTTAAGATGCCTCAAGTTATTGGAAAGTTATTGACTTATATCAATAAAAGAAAATGAAGACATAAAAACTATATAGTAATATATATAAATTTATTCAATAAGAGTATATATCAATTAGGGCTGTTGGGTAAGTGGGAGCTCTTTATACCATGATATTTCGAAGCCTAATGCTTCTCATCAGAAGAGTAACATAATAGGGATGTGATGTCTAGTGATAGTTATGCAATAAATTATTGAGTCTATTTTGGGGAACTATATATATTCTTATTTAAACATGTGTAGATGTGTGGTAGTTATGGAGGGGGTTGGTTGTTTTTGTTTTAAGGCATATCAACCCTTTTCAGGTTATTTAATGCCGAATCTAGTTATTTTGAGGAACGATTTTTAATGGAGTATATTCTTTTTTTTTTTTTAAGTCAGATTCTATTTAACCCATAGTTGGGACCCTAACAGGTACTACCACTCCGAGTCAGAGTGGACTTGGGAGCAATGGCAATTAAAGGGTGGCTCCACACTCCCTAAGGCCCGCAAGGTGGGGCCTCACCATCGGATATAGTTTTAGCTATGGAGGGGGGTTTATACTATGTCGGTATATTTTTTAAAAGGGGTACCTGAGATTATATCAGTACTTGCAAAGCAAGTAACGAAATACAAAAAAACAAAAAGCAAAACAGATAAATACATATAAGTTCTTTCGTGAGGGAAACTCTTCGTCCAGTTTAGGTAGTGAGTTAAAGAAGGAGTTACTGTTGGTTGTACAAAAAATGAAATTTATGGAATATTTGACTTTGGACAAAAATATAGTGAAAAGATATTACCTCTTTCTTTAGGATTGGTTGGTTGATTTTTGTTTTACGGCATATCAACCCTTTCCGGGTTATTTAATGCCGAATCCAAAGATTTTGAAGAAAAATTTTTTTTAATAGAATATATTTGTTGTTTTCACGTTGGTTTCTATTTAACCCATAGTTGGGACCCTAACAGGTACTACCACTCCGGGTCAGAGTGGACCTGGGAGCAATGGTAATTAAAGGGTGGCTCCACACTCCCCAAAGTCCACAAGCTGGGGCCTCACCACTGGATATAGTTTAAGGTCATATCCAGGACCCTTTCTTTAGGAAGACAAAAGATTTGGAACAGCCATTAATTCCAGGGTGTGGTTTAATGTTTCCGCGTTTATCATTCCCGGATTAAAAAAATGTTTTCCTTGATAGATGATGCAGGTAGTTCCTGTGTATCTTTTGCGTATGCAAGAAACGATTCAAGCGAAGATATAGTTACTTGCAGGAATAATTGTTATTTATAAAAAGATCGAGCCAGCCAGTGGAAAAAAAAAGAAAAAAAAGGACGTGTTTTTAAAGACAAGACTAAAAAAAAGTCAGAAGCTGAGAGGAATAGGCATAAAAAGCTGCGTTTGGAAGTTAAGAGAGTGCACTAGCAGTCAGTGGACATGGGGGAGGCAATGGACCTTAAAGTTTAGGTATGATTTTGTTAGGGGAGGGGGGATAGTTATCAAGACCTTATTTTTTTCTTTTTTTTATATCGAGAGAGCCATTTATGATGGGGGTTAGAGTTAGGGTTAAGAGGGGATGTTTTTAGTAGTAGCCGTTGGAGTTTTATTAATTTAATTAAAAATGTTTCCAGTTTTGAGTGGATCAGTGTACAAATATCAAATATTAAATAGTCAACCCGCTGGTCAAATTGGCAGTGGTCGCTTTGACTGGGGCGAAAGAGATGACCGTCAAAGAGGTGATGTTCCCCAATCCAAAAGGAATGGCGAACTAAAGCAAACCAAAGTTGGAGAAAAAACAAAGACGGACAAGAAACTTGTGTAGAGGCCGAGGTTTAAACATTGGTGTAACATCACGCAACCGCATATTTTCCTCTAACATTGTCAACAACTCTCATAAAGTTGAATGTACCCGTGACATGGCTGTGAAAACTGATAATCCACTGGTGCCAGAAGTTATGCTGAAGTTACAAAAGGAGTTTGCAGCAGGTTGAAAAATGGACGTGCAAATTATCATTGCATTTGACAGGCTGCGCATGCAAACGACCATGGCATATTTTTCTTCTTAAAAATGAAAATCTGAAATTAAATCAATTGTAATACATTCTCGGTATTTATCTCTGCTATATCTCAGTGCTTGAGAAGCAATAGAACCGTTTGGCAGGTTCAGTGATTTAGCAGGAAAACAAAATTCTGTGAAGTTGGCTTTCTGATTGGTTGGTTGGTTGTTTTTGTTTTACCGCATATCAACCCTTTTCGGGTTATTTAATGCCGAATCCAAAGATTTTGAAGAAAAAATTTTTTTAATAGAATATATTTGTTGTTTTCACGTTGGTTTCTATTTAACCCATAGTTAGGACCCTAACAGGTACTACCACTCCAGGTCAGAGTGGACCTGGGAGCAATGGTAATTAAAGGGTGTCTCCACACTCCCCAAAGCCCACAAGCTGGGGCCTCACCACTGGATATAGTTTAAGGTCATATCCAGGACCCCCATTGAGGGACTTTTACCCTCTGCAGGGGAAAGGGGGAGGCAGTCGGCATATTCTAATGCCCCACCGACAGGGCCTTGGCTTTCTGAAGTAAAAAAGTTGTGAAAACAGCTTCTAACCTTGGCACAAAAACGGATTAAGTTTGTTTGGTTCAGTAAATTCTACTGTTGAGATTCAAGACCTGTTATTATCATGGATCAGACAAATCAATAATCATTGTTATTGCCCAACAGAGCTATGGTAATGAAATAGAGAAGTTTGTGAAAGGTGTCTGGCTACAGGTGCCTAATGCACTATGTTTTCTTAAATCGTTGTGTACATATTGAAACTTAAACGTTTTTGTTAAACGTGTAACTCCATAGAAACAAAGAAACGTTCCAAGGAGTTACAGAGAAGTAGACAATAACCGAAAAAAAAAAAAACTTGTGAAGCTCAAAGAATTGTATTGGAAAACCGACTTAAAACCTTGCCGTGCAGTATTGGAAATTAATCAATGTTGAATTGGGTTTTAATATTTTGAAGATTAAAAGAGTTTTGTCCCTTGAACCATGTGAGGAGTTGCCTCCCCTTGTTTGATTTGAGATGTGTGCTTTAAGAATTGGTAACTGGGAGTTGTCTGTATGAAGTCATTTTTAAGTAAGAAAGGTAAGTTTTCTTTATTTACTTCATAATTAACTAACAAAGGTTATTAATTAACCCACATTTACTTACCCCATATAAATCAGAGGGAATATCTTTCCCAGAAAATACAAAATCATCTTTGCCAGAAGCTGACTTCTTCAAGTTTGATTTATTAGCATTGGAGATGCTGGAACGATCTGTGGTAGATGTGTGGCCCTTTTCGTGGGGATCTGGCTCCCCTCCACCTGAAAATATACAAAGAATAATAAGAAAGAAATGATGGAGAAAAAAAAAAAAAAATTATTCCGTTCATATGTTTAGGTTAGACGGTAATGAATGCCTTCTTCAGATAGGCAAAAATGATGAGGAAAAAAAAATCTACATATAAAAATGACCGTGTCTATATGTGTGTACATGTGCAGAATGGTCTCTACCAAACTACTTTGTCAATTTCGGTCTGCAGACTAGCAACTTTATATATAGGAGATTAGGACCCATGGAACAAATTTGATTTAGTTTATAGCTGCTAAAGCAGTTAAAACTGAAAACTAGAACTTGGCAGGCATAAGTCAACTTAAAGTGTTCCTCTACGCATGCACAAATATACATTTATACATTAAACTGCGTTAATTATAAAAGTTTTAACATCCATCTGTCCTTGGTTCTTATGGTAGTGAATACCGCTGGAGAGCTGAAGCTTTTGGTTTCAATTCTAGCTGATGGCACCCAAGAAACTTCTTTTTTGTTTTTAAACTTTTGAAATCATTACTATATATTGGATGCAATTAGCACAACCATAAAATGCTTTGGATAATTACAAATTTCAAGGTAGTTCTACTGAAATAGTCATATTTAAAAAAACAAAAACACTAAGTTCTCAAAATACCACCATTTTATTTAGAAATAAATATCCTTTCACATGCTTTAATAAATAATGATCTATATAATTTAATTTGGGGGTACGTTAGAAAGCAAAAGAGGCAGAGGGAAGCCAAGGAGAAGGTGGAGAGAAAATGTTTTTGATTGGACATCTCTCAACAGTTGGGCATCCATCAACCAACTGGCTCTGGATTGGAAGGAATGGTGAAAAATAAGTCACGTGGGTTCATAATTAGCACCAAGTGGAAAATGCGCCCCACAATGATGATAAAAATGTTAATGCCACAAAATGATCATTTTGCATCATTTCTTTTTTTTTTTTGTACTTCTTGTGTGCTTAAAAGCTTGGTACTGCTCCCCTCTGAGGAATTTGGAAAACAATCAGAAAAAAAAAAAAAACATCGCACTTATTGTCGGGGTACAAAATAAACTGATCCATTCATTGTTTTTATTTTTTTGCCATTAGAATAAAACTTCAATATAACGCGTATTGAACATTTTTTAATATTTCCCGTACTCTAAGTAAATTAATGTTTTTATTTTTTTTATGTGCTAAAATTATAATTCTGTGTTGATTTCTCTTCCGGTATCAGCCATTTTTAATTAGCCTCTCCCCCATAATATTAAAAACTTTTCAGCAAAAGTAATCAATTTGAATAGTATTGTTACATACTATGTGTATAACTGACGGGTGTATATTCTTGTCTATATAAATATATGCTTACATATCTGTTCATTGCAGCTCCTATTGTCTAAGGAATGTGTATACATACAGAGTGGAACAATAAAAGTATTGCCCTAAAGAAAACAACACTTCAGCTTTATTTTTAAACATTCATTGAAAAAAAAAAAAATCAATTCAGGTAACTTGATTTTATAGTAGAGCTGAAATCTATTCAATGTAGCCGCCTTCAGCCTCAATACGGGTCTAGAACTGGGAGCATGCCTTTTCCACAAGTGCCGATGGAAGCTCAGAAAATACTCAGCACATGGCAGTGATCAGTTGTGGGGTGGGAGGTCATGTTGGTGATTTTTTTTCGACATATGACCAAACAAAGTAGTCCAGCGGGTTCAGATTGGAGGAGGAGGAGGCAGGACCAGAGAGAGAAGGGTACAAAGTCGTAACACCCCTTCTGAAGGGTCCTGGGTCTCTTTAGACTTGTTGGTCAGTGCAGGGTCCTGCTGCCACACCCAGGGTATAGCAGTGGCCACCTGATTGTATCCGGGGATCACCACACTCTCAGCACATCCAGATACACTTTGATGTTGACTTTCAAGTCGACTTGTAAAGTGGTATGATGTGGTCCTCACTTGAAACCACAACAAAGACCATATCTGTGACTGGGAACTTTGTTTTCATCCCCCTGGGTACATCCCTGTTATTTGTGGTAATCCAGCGATGCATCTTGAGGGTGGTGGCAATGGTCCTGTTGTCATAACCTGGATTGGTATAGAGCATAAGTTGTACGCTCGTTCTCTTTCAAACATGAAAGAAGGCCCCTATTGCTCTTTGGATTTGTATACAACTAGCCAACTAGTAGATGATCTGCAACAAAAAAAGAAAACTTGTTTTCATCAGACGGAAATGGAATCATGTCGTCTTTTATAGGGCGACGATTTTATCATTTCACCCTGTATATGTGTCAATGTTCACACACATAAAATCGAATAGTTCACAACCAGACAATTAACACTGGAGACAATTCTTGAACAGGAACAATGGTACCAGCAAAGGACACGTCTTGTTCTGAATCACAACTTTTTTTACCTATAATTCTTTCATGTTGCCACACTGCCAAAATTCTTCTCTCCAAAAGGAAAACACTAATAAGCGAATTATATTTTCTATATATAATCGTTTGTTTCACAGGCTGGATCTCTTTCAGAATCTGCAACACTTTATCTGTTTACTTCAGTGGTTTTCAACCATTTTTGAGAAGCCCCATGTACATAAATGTGTATAAGGAACTTTTTTTTAATTAAAAAAAAAAAAAAAAAAAAAAAGTTTACATTCACAAAACACAAGACTATCTAAATTTGTTTATTCAAAAGAAAGTGTATAAGGTATTTTTTTAATAAAAAAAAGAAAAGAAAAAAGGTTTACATTCAAAAAATACAATACTCTTTAAATTTCTTTATGCAAAAGTATTACAAAATAATGTGAAATTTGATGATTTTCAAACAGAACTGAAAAGTTTTGGAAAGCTCCATACGCATCTCTTCTTCAAGTGCAACTAACTTTTCTCTTTTCTCACTTTTAATATTTGTTATATAGATTCTTTCAGTTTTTCAAAGTATTCTATTTTTTTTTAAGCCAAATTAGACTGTTTTAATATTAGACAACGTTTCAAACTTTTTTAAGCCAAATTAGTCAGATGATGCTACAAATTTTTTTAAAGCCAAATTAGGCTGCTTTGATATCAGACGACACTTCAACTTAGATAGCAGCATTGAACTGTTTGATAACTTCTCACCAAAAACTAAATAATAAAATCAACAATAGCAGTAAATCCAAAAGCTATATAATCCAAATTGAATAATTGATTTTAGTCAGGTTTCCATCCTTCAAATCCATTTGCAAGCATTTAAAAACCTAAAAGTTGAATAGGTAGTGACACCATGTTCTTTAGCAGATGAATAATCTGAGACTGATTTTGGGATGCTTGTTAAAATACAGTTGAAAGATTGATTTAAGGGGGGGGAAAAAAAAAAAAGAAAGTCATTTTAAGCGAAAACAATATAATTTTCATGCCGAAAATAGTAATATATTCAAAAATTATGAAAAATCATCAAGTATAAAGTTATTTATAGTTAAAATTAACTTTTACGGAAAATAGGGTAAAATTGCATTTTTCTTAGATGTTATAAAGTAGACGGTAGGAGTCTAAATGCAAGGGACATAACTCCGGAATGAATATTTTAGATTACTTGCTCATTGCTACAATATTTGTTGTCTATAATGATAGACTTAGCGATTGTTCTATTAAATGAATTTTCATAATTTTTGGATATATCACTATTTTCTACATGACAACTAAGTACACAATATTGTTTTTGCTTAAAAGGATGTATTTAAAACATCGATTTGTTAACCATATCTTAACAAGCTATTTCTCTGTCGCGCCTAGTGCTCTCTGATTGGATAGCGCACGCAGTTTCGTAACCTTTAATAGTGCTGATTTTACCATCTTTCGATGCCGAGATAAATTGACAAACAGCACTTGACATGCGTGACTAATATTTTCCATTCACGATTCGCAGTAAATTTGCAACTATTGCGTTCCTAATGCCGTATTGAGCTGATAGTGAGAAATTAATTTCTTGTCGGTATTAAAATTTTTTTTTTGTGAAACAGTAATATATGAAGAGTCGTTTAGAGTTGAAATTTATGCCTTCAATAAGTTTCCAGACTTTTTTTCGTATCGGCACTTTTATTGATAGTACGCACATGAAACTTTAGTACCCTTCAAAGTAATCTTATCCGGCTGTAACACACTTGTTGTACCGTTCTAACAACTTCCGGAAGACCTTTTGGAAGTTTTCTTGAGCGTGTCAATGACTCTCGTCACAGCCTCTTTCATCTCAATTGTCTTCTCATGACGACAACCTCTGAGGTTTTCCTTGAGCTTAGGGAATAAGCAAAAGTCAAAGGGAGCAAGGTCTGGACTATAGGGAGGGTGAGGAACTGTCTTGATGTCCATGACAATGTCTTCCTTTCTGATTTTCTCTGAGCACACCTGAGACAAACTTTGCATACATCTTCCGCATCTTCAGTTCCTTGTTAATAATTGTTGCGTACAGTTCCCACACTGACAAACTGTGCACTTATTATCTCTATAGACACGCCACAGTACTTATCCATGAAATTCTTTATTTGGCCAATCAACTCTGGTGTTCTGACTTCATTACTCCTCCCATAACTCTCATCATCCCTCAGACTCCCTGCCTTCCTGAAATCTCTTATGCCACTCAAAAACTGATGCTCGATTCATGCAAGATGGTCCAAAAACAGTTTGAATCATTCTATCCGTTTTTGTGGAATTTTTTCAAGTTTAAAACAAAATTTTATTACATATCCTTTTTCTAAAGTGTCCTCGCGTCCGGATTGCATTTTTGAATTCACTACCTGTTACAATCATGCTTTAGTAGGGTGTATTCCAATTCCTGTTGTAGCTGTTCATTTGAACCTGAAATTATAAAAATTGGTCAGTCATCTCATAAGATGTATAACAATAACATACTGAATTTTCAAGAGTCTACAACAATTTTAAATGCCTGAAAAAAAAAAAAAAAAAAAGTCTAGAAACTTATTGAAGGCAGCTCATATCATATTTTAAGCCTCTAAACTCGAGAAATACACACTTTAAATATGTAAACATTAATTCAAAACTAACTAACATGGCTGTCTTTTAGCCTCGAAGTGAAAAGCTTTGACTGTTGATCGAAAAAGCGAAACGTTAGGATCCAAAACTGAAAATGAAACGAGAAATTTCTTTATTGCGGACTATTATCCTCATCATTTTTAGTTGTTTCACGTTTCGGCCAACTTTTCCTCTGATCTTCTTCAGGTGTAACTGTGATGGGATAGGAATGCCAAATTTCCTAACTGCATCCTCAGCAATTACTACCTTCCATAGTTGTCGTCTCACACCGTTTTAGCCAACTAAGCCTCTGGTTGGCTTTGGGTAGGATTGAAACTGCTACCTTCAGACAATGTTCACCTGACCCGTAGAGATTCAACGTCTATCCACTGTTTATATGGCATAATCACGCTTGACACACCGATTCCCATCAGATCACCAAAGTTAAGCACTGATGAGCCTGGCCAGTATCAGATGGGTGGCCATTTGTGACTTCCAGGTGCTGTATATGCTCTCTGCCTATCTCGGCATTGTCTCCAGTCGTCCTGGACTTCTCCTTGCCACTGGACTCAAGGAGTGCCGATTCAGGAGGTGTGGTTGTAGATTGCGCAACCCTTGCCTCACAATTACATGCGCAGCTGCCCTTACAGGGGGTATCCATTGTCTTTCGAGACTGAACGGAGGCATCTGCTCCACTGTTATGACCTGACAAAGGCCAGAGGAATAGTTGGCCGAAACGTAATGAAACTAAAAAACATGAGGATAATAGTTTGCAATAAATGAAATAATAAATAATACCCATCTCAATAATGAATAATACTCGTCTCAATAATGAATAATGCTCGTCTCAATAATGAATAATGCTAGTCTCAATAATGAATAATGCCCATCTCAATAATGAATAATGCCCATCTCAATAATGAATAATACCCATCTCAATAATGAATAATACCCATCTCAATAATGAATAATACCCATCTCAATAATGAATAATACCCATCTCAATAATGAATAATACCCATCTCAATAATGAACAATACCCGTCTCAATAATGAACAATGCCCGTCTCAATAATGAACAATGCCCGTCTCAATAATGAACAATGCTCGTCTCAATAATGAACAATGCTCGTCTCAATAATGAACAATGCTCGTCTCAATAATGAACAATGCTCGTCTCAATAATGAATAATGCTCGTCTCAATAATGAATAATGCTCGTCTCAATAATGAATAATGCTCGTCTCAATAATGAATAATGCTCGTCTCAATAATGAATAATGCTCGTCTCAATAATGAATAATGCTCGTCTCAATAATGAATAATGCTCGTCTCAATAATGAATAATGCTCGTCTCAATAATGAATAATGCTCGTCTCAATAATGAATAATGCTCGTCTCAATAATGAATAATGCTCGTCTCAATAATGAATAATGCTCGTCTCAATAATGAATAATGCTCGTCTCAATAATGAATAATGCTCGTCTCAATAATGAATAATGCTCGTCTCAATAATGAATAATGCTCGTCTCAATAATGAATAATGCTCGTCTCAATAATGAACAATGCTCGTCTCAATAATGAACAATGCTCGTCTCAATAATGAACAATGCTCGTCTCAATAATGAATAATGCTCGTCTCAATAATGAATAATGCTCGTCTCAATAATGAACAATGCTCGTCTCAATAATGAACAATGCTCGTCTCAATAATGAACAATGCTCGTCTCAATAATGAATAATGCTCGTCTCAATAATGAATAATGCTCGTCTCAATAATGAATAATGCTCGTCTCAATAATGAACAATGCTCGTCTCAATAATGAACAATGCTCGTCTCAATAATGAATAATGCTCGTCTCAATAATGAACAATGCTCGTCTCAATAATGAATAATGCTCGTCTCAATAATGAATAATGCTCGTCTCAATAATGAATAATGCTCGTCTCAATAATGAACAATGCTCGTCTCAATAATGAACAATGCTCGTCTCAATAATGAATAATGCTCGTCTCAATAATGAATAATGCTCGTCTCAATAATGAATAATGCTCGTCTCAATAATGAACAATGCTCGTCTCAATAATGAACAATGCTCGTCTCAATAATGAATAATGCTCGTCTCAATAATGAATAATGCTCGTCTCAATAATGAATAATGCTCGTCTCAATAATGAATAATGCTCGTCTCAATAATGAACAATGCTCGTCTCAATAATGAATAATGCTCGTCTCAATAATGAACAATGCTCGTCTCAATAATGAACAATGCTCGTCTCAATAATGAATAATGCTCGTCTCAATAATGAATAATGCTCGTCTCAATAATGAACAATGCTCGTCTCAATAATGAACAATGCTCGTCTCAATAATGAATAATGCTCGTCTCAATAATGAATAATGCTCGTCTCAATAATGAATAATGCTCGTCTCAATAATGAATAATGCTCGTCTCAATAATGAATAATGCTCGTCTCAATAATGAATAATGCTCGTCTCAATAATGAACAATGCTCGTCTCAATAATGAACAATGCTCGTCTCAATAATGAATAATGCTCGTCTCAATAATGAATAATGCTCGTCTCAATAATGAATAATGCTCGTCTCAATAATGAACAATGCTCGTCTCAATAATGAACAATGCTCGTCTCAATAATGAATAATGCTCGTCTCAATAATGAATAATGCTCGTCTCAATAATGAATAATGCTCGTCTCAATAATGAATAATGCTCGTCTCAATAATGAACAATGCTCGTCTCAATAATGAACAATGCTCGTCTCAATAATGAATAATGCTCGTCTCAATAATGAATAATGCTCGTCTCAATAATGAATAATGCTCGTCTCAATAATGAATAATGCTCGTCTCAATAATGAATAATGCTAGTCTCAATAATAAATAATACTCATCTCAATAATAAATAATACCCATCTCAATAATGAATAATACCAGTCTCAATAATAAATAATACCCATCTTAATAATAAAGTCCAATTAATTAAATGAGAAAGTTCCTGTTTAATTTATCTGTTTGTGATTAAAATATAAGTTTTTGTAAATAAAACATTTTCACGGCTGTTTCTCAAAGGATGCCTCCAATTTTGAGTTTTTCTTCAAATTTTAAATTTTAGTTCGATCTGTTTTGATAGGGTCATTGGCTTTAGACGCGAACGACAAGTTGTTTCACTAAGATGCCTAACACATTGATATTCACGATTTTTTATTTTCATACTTTTCTATGTTGCGGATCCCCTAGGAGAGCTTCACAAGGGATTTGCTGTTCGCCAGTTGAAAACTCACTGGTCTACATTCTAGATGTATTGAAGAGAGAGAGGACCAAACGAAATCAGAGGTATAGTAGTGTTTAGTTTAGACAGTTTTAGCAGATTTTAGCTCCTCCTTCGATAACATGAATTTATCCATAAAGAGATTCATTCTTGCTGTAGCTGTACCATTTTAAACAAGTGTTTAGAGTTTGAAAAACCAGTGCTTGTGCATCTATGTTACTATGCTATTTTTTTAATAGTATTTTCAAATTAAATTTAATTTTTATGAAATTTTTGTTTATTAAATTTTTAGGTGAAAGTACAGAATAGTTACAATACAACCTTCTTCCCATATTAAGAATGGCTTTCTAAATAACAGTTATTTTAGCACAATAACATAGATGCACAAATAACGAAAAACCTTTAAAGGAGTTTCCTTATTTACTCGTATTAATCTTTGTGGGTTATCTGATTTTAAAACTATACTTTTAGAAGAAAAACACTGCTTAAAAACAATTACTCCCTAAAAATAAAAGAAATTAAAATTTGATAATAAAAAATACTTTGCAGTAAGTAGAAAAACTTGAAAATTTACGTAGTTATGTTTCGTAAGAATGTGTAGAATAAACTTGTATGGACTATTTTTTTTTTTTTTTTTTTAATATAAAACTGGAGTATTACCATATTTTCATAAAAATTTCAAATAGAATTTGATGTGAAATATTAGGTTGGTGCAAAAATAATGACGTTCATTTGAACGTCAAAAAATGCCATTATTTTTGCATCAACCTAATAGAAAAACAAATAAAAAAAATATGTTTAAATTCACTGCAGGCACTTGAAATATAATAATACATATTTTAAACAAGTCTTTTTCGTTTTTCCTTTCGAAATAATTAAGCCTAAATCATAATGTTTTCAAATTAAATAATAAACAAACGTTGATTTTTCAATGTTAATAACGAGCGTGTTTTGCGACGGTGAAATCTAAAATGTTTCCACCCCCAAAAAGTTCCTGAAATGAAAAAGCGAACTTTGGTTGTTATCATTTAAAAAACATAATTTTGCCTTTACATGACTTTATTTTATTAATTCATTATCCTCACTCATTTTATTTAAAAATGTAGTTTAAAAATTATTCTAAATAATGATTCCATTTTCTTACCAGTACGGATTGTTTTGATGACGGGACGTTCTTAACAATTCACAGAAAAACTTTTAATCACTTCAATTTTTCAACTTTTAAAGTCATTTCCTCAAGCAAAGATAACGATTTTGCGAAAAATATTTTGTGTAGGTCTTTTCTATGTCAAACTCCAACTATCATCACCATTGCCTCACGGGGGTTCCAAAATCGACCTGCCCTATTGTTACATATGTATTGCAATAATGGTCAGCCAGATCTTTTTGTGGTTGAATTCTTTATAGTAGAAAATTCAGCAATTGCGCAGATTAGTTAACAAGAATAAAAGTTTTTGTGAATTATTGAACTGATGACTCATAATCCGTCTCGTTTGAATTATTCAAACGACTGTTCACATCTTTTAGTTTCATTTTTCGTAATGTTTATGCCGATGTAACCTACAACCTTCTTTGGGTGCATTTTGTCAAACTTAGGAATCTGCAAAGGGTTTTTGAATGGAACCCTTTCTTTAATCCATGGGGGTAGTATGTTCTCGTTCCATCAGCCATGATAAGGTAGAAGTCCTAAAGTAATTCACAATTGTATTCAGAGTAAAAAAATAAAATGTGTGTGTGTATATAAATAATAAAACGTGTGTGTGTGTATATGAATAAATTAAACGTGTGTGTGTGTATATATATAAATAAACTAAACGTGTGTGTGTGTGTATATAAATAAATTAAACGTGTGTGTGTGTATATAAATAAATTAAACGTGTGTGTGTGTATATAAATAAATTAAAAACGTGTGTGTGTGTGTATATAAAATAAATTAAAAACGTGTGTGTATATATAAATAAATTAAACGTGTGTGTGTGTGTGTGTGTATATAAATAAATTAAATAAAACGTGTGTGTATATAAATAAATTAAACGTGTGTGTGTGTGTGTGTGTATATAAAATAAATTAAATAAAACGTGTGTGCATATATATAAATAAATTAAACTTGAGAAATAAATTAGATAGAACTTTATTATATTAGATTGAGAGACCCAAGCTTGGCTTCAGAAGGAGTGATACGACTTTGTATCCTTCTCTCACTGGCCCCTCCCGCCTCCCCTGACCCGAACCTGTTGGACAACTTCATTAGATCATACGTTGAAAACATCACCAACATGACCTCCCACAACACCAAAGCCATCCTGACCGCCGCTATCTATCAGGTATTCGCAGAGCTCCTGTCGGCGCTTGTGGAAAAGGCAGGCTCCCAGTTACAGACCCATATCGAGGTGGTGATTGAGGCTGAAGGCGACTACATTGAATAAATGTCAGCTCTACTACATAATCAAGTTAGTACTGAAACCAAACCTGGGTCTCTTTGGCCTTGTGGGCTGGCGCTGAGTCCTGCTGCCACACCCAGCATCTGCCAACAGTCACCTGATTGCACTACGGGAACACCACATTCTATAGCATATCCAGGTATATTTTGGTGTTGACTTTCAAACTAACTTCGAAGATGTGGGGTAGCATGATGTGACCCTCACTTGAAACCACACCAAAGGGCATAACCGTAGCTGGAAACTTTGCTGAACTGTACCCTCAAGTGTTGAACTGTTTGGATTTGCATTTTGAAAGTGCTGGCAATAGTCCTGTTGTCATAATTTGGATTGGTAGAGAGCAGGAGTTGTACAGTGACGCATCTCCAATCTTGCTTATTGAACATTTGTGTCACTTTTAGGCATGATAGAAGGTTCCTATCGCTCTTGGGATTTGTACACAACTTGCCAACTAGTAGATGGTCTGCAACAAAAAAATAAAACTGGTTTTCATCAAACGGAAATGGAATATAGACTTTTTTTATAGAGCGACAATTTTATCGTTTCATCCTGTATATCAACACACACTATAACTATTTCTTTTACGTAAGAGATTCATGGCATTGCTTTGAAGGGCCAATGAAACAGATCCAATTTAGGCTAAAACCAGCAATTCAATAGACAAAATGCATGATTGTCCAAACATGAACTAACAGAACTATTTCTTCTCTGCTAAGATATCTGTCCGTGCTACAATCACTAAAAGATGAACTTTCCAAACAGGCAACGGTATATTCCAAGCACACCTCGATTGATCAATCATGTAATCCAATAGATTTTGATTGTTTATGAGTTACCTATATTCAACATCACATTCATGAAATTATATATATATATATATATATATATATATATATATATATACTAGCGGAAGTGCCCAGCATTGCCTGGGGTGTTTGAAGGTGTGTGTGTTCAGAAAAAAAAAAAAAAAAAAGAGTAGTAGTAGGCAGGCAGGCTCGAACCTGTGACGCGAAGGCGGAAAAGGGAGAGAAAACATGAATTCTTACTACGGCGCTATGATGCCACAGGAATTGAAAAGCGTTAAAATTTAGCGATATCAATCCAAAAGTTGTCAACTCAATGATAATGAAGTTGAGAATAATAGGAGTCGGCGCAGAAATGAAAGTGACTTTTAAACATGGCCTGAGGCCAGTAAAGCTTTCCGCTTTCTCTCGTGGTATTTATTTGCTTCCCCACGAGGTCGTTCTCCCAAAAAGAAAAAAAAAAAAGGGGGAACCTCTGGCAGTGTCAAAATGAATAGCAATTGTCCAATACGAAGGGTTTCCCAACATTGATCAAAGCTAATTGCTTTCAAGACGTTCCGGCATGAAAGGCCAGGCGCTGTACCATCGCCCCGATTAGGTTCGTTTTATTTATACAAAAAATACTTTAAAAAAAAACCCAAACAATTTCATAGTATTTATTTCGATTTTACTTTTAATATTTTGACACACATTTTTACTGGACATAAGGAATACGATTTTTTTCCATATTTTCAAGGTAATATCTATATATATATAAAAGGCAAAATGTGATCATTTTATGTATGCCTCGCAAAGGCTTTTTTCGCCGGCATTTACGATGGGATTACTATGTCTTAAAACTTTTTATATACCGTCTGAATCATAATATCTACGATTTGCAAACGCGCGTTGCGTCTAGATTTGTTTACATCGACTTTTATAAGATTCGCGCAATTTCGCTGTGTCGCCTGTTTGTTTGGCTTTTTAGTATAGATACAGTGAAAATAAATTCAAACGGTTTGTGTTCTCAGCTTTCACGCAGAAACGTCCAGAAAGCAATCAGCTTTTGATCGATGTGGAGTTTCTCCTTATATCAGACAATTGCTATTCGAGTTGGACAATTCCCTTTAAATGTGGAGCTGCTCTTCCCCCCCTTGGGGAAGCGAAAACTAAAAATACTGTCATGTCATCGTAACGCTCCCGTGATGACCTCATTTAGCGTCAACCTGTCAATCAAACCTCTTTCACTCGCTTTATAAGCCTTAACTTAACATGCTAATCAATTTCTCTCACTTGTGGCTGAGACGGTTAAGTGGTTGGCTTTTGTTTCCACCTCCACGTCAAGGCTTCCGGGTTCAATCCTGCCTCCCGACCAAAACCATTTTTTTTTCTTTTACACCTTTAAACACCCAGGCAACGTTTTTATTTTTCTTTTAATTTAAACAGGGTTATTACTTTGTTTATTCTTTAGTTTACCCCCCCCCATACACACAGCATTGTTATAGTAAGATTGCAGGTTCGATCCGACATGGTTATTTATGCCATTTTTTTTTCATTTTTCTTCATTTTTTTTTGTTTTGGTTTTTCCGATTTTTTTAACATCGTTTTGTTTATAGTATTTAAAAAGGGTTATTACTTACCCCCCCCTACACACACCTACAAGCACCTGCGCAACACCGGGTACCCCCTGCTAGTCTATAATATAAATTTCACCTGTCTATTTAAATATCTGCCTAAAACTTTTGAGAGAAGCGATAGATTTTCAGGAGATTGGTATTGTTTTGAAGCTCCATCCTTCAAATGACAAATATCGAAAAATTGACGAAAAACATTAATTTCTTCACCCTCAACTGGGCCCTTTTCTACAGGGAGGAGTTGCTTTTTTTCGACGATATTTTCAAAAGTCATCCCCTCTTTCCAATTGACTGACCTTAATTTAAACCTATGTCACTTCCGGTTTGGTGATGGCCGCAACAGCAAAGACATCGCGTTTCTTTCCTCCTTTGCGGTACGGGTTCAAACCTGCCTGCCTACTATCACTTTTTTTTTTGCTCAACACACATCTCCAAATACCCAGGCAACAATGGGCACCCAGCTAGTATTAGAAATAAAGCCTTTTCAAAGCAAAAGTCAATATTAAAGGACTTTTCAAGCCTGTGTGAACCCTGATTATTAAGTTTTAAGTTGATAAATTTTGCATGGCTTGATTCAGCCAAAAACCGCAAACACAATTTTTGATTTTTTTTTTTGAATCACCATACATACAATATTATCATCTCCCTTTTAAAGCACAATAAAACCATCATACTTCACTTCAGATTTTGCATTTTAATTCAAGCTTAAAATACTTAATGAACAGACGGACACACACGTCTCTGTTTAACAACAATACCGCCAGAAACAGAGCAGAAGCAGAAACACAAAAAAATGTGAATAGACTTTTTCTCGGCTGACTTACCAAATCTGTGACAGTCTTTGGCTAGCCTGACGAACAACTTGTGTCGATCGATTCGAAGAGACTTGGATTTCAGCAGTTCCCTTTCAGCATCTTTTGCTGTCCGATACTCGGCAATAGCAGAGCTAAATAACAATAACATAATAAAAAAAAAAAAACAGATTAGAATGTGACAGTCTTTTATTTGACAATTTTTTTAAGTTTGGATTATTCTGAAGGTTAGTTACACACATTGTTTCGACCAATATAACCTAAAACCTTCTCCAGGTGTATTTTGTCGATTCTGGAATTTTCTATCAAACGCAGAAATCTGCAAAGAATTTTGAACGGAGCACTTTATTTAATACATGGGTACGATGTTCTCATTCTGTCATTCATGACTTGGTCAACGTCTTCAGCAATTTGCAGTTGTATTCATAGCATTGCCTAAAATGAGGATTGAACCTTCAACCTCCAGAAGAGTGTCATAAACAAATTTTACCTGGTACTTTCTGGACAATTTCAGGAGCCTTATACGTGTTCTTGTTTTAGATGTATAATCTTACTATTTATCATTCATTCCACATTATGTATACATTTTTTTTTTTAAATCTTATCTTGTATTTATGACTGTATAGATTCTATATAATTTGAAACGTATTTAATTAATGTTTTGATAAAATTGATATTTTTCTGAACAGTGCAAAAAATAAGTGTTGTGGAGACGCCCACTAATTAGCATACGTGGGTGAACAAGATATAGATAAAGGTATCAAGTCAGCAAGACCGGGGAGCTGTGTTCGAATGCCGGATAGGCAGGACGCATGTGCCGGTTGCTCCATGAAAGACTTTAACACGTCCTCTGCCGGACAATCTTCCAACTGCACCTTTGTAAATATGTATTATCTTTTTGTCTTAATATATTTGTTTTACCTTTACTTTCTGCATTCGTGTTGTTATTGATACAAACACAACGATAAGTTTTAATGATAATCTGATGTAGGGACCCCAATTTTCTGTTTCAAATTTTCCTTGATTCCGTTTCCACTTTTATTTTAGTAAATTCCGTCTTTTTCCGTTTTCACATTTGCAAAATTTAATTTTCCTTAGGTTTTATGTTTATTGAACTTTTAATACTTTTAAGAGAAAATTGAGATAAATTAAAACTTATCAAACGATTGAAACTTTTATTCTATTTGAAGAAACACATGTTTTTACATGTTGGAATTTTTATCATCACAAAAAGTATTTACAACAAATGACTTCAAGTATATTAAAACTACAACTTTTTGCAAAACAGTATTTCAATCAGAATTCAAATACTCTAACAAAATTTAAACATTAATTCAAACATTTAAAAAAATATCACAAATTGAAAAACAGCTCAAAATTTGAAATTTAATATTTTCCACATTATAAACTGGTTATAACTGATTTTGAAATGTTTTTTTTAGGTCTCAAAAAAATTAGAAATGTTTATAAAGAATTGAACAAAAATAACAGGGTTGTTGTTTTATTTATTATAATATTTATACACCGCAAGTTTATTTTTGAAAAGAAAAAAAAAGAAAAAGAAATAATTAATTTTACATAGAAAATAATTTCACTAAAAAAAAAACAGAAAAAAAACAGAATTCCGTTTCAAATCTACAATTCCGCGATTCCGTGATCGCGGAAAATTGGGGTCCCTGATGTACACACGCAAAAGAAAAAATACAACAAAAAAAAACCCAAAAAAACATAACTTACCAAGTTAAAAAAAAAACCTTACGAATTAAAAAAAAAACCTTACGAATTAAAAAAAAACCTTACGAATTAAAAAAAAAACCTTACCACGCATCCAAATGTTTTATTGATTTAGCACATGGAAAAAGAACGTCCAAATACTCAGTGGTTGTTGAACGGGGTAAGTTTTCAATGTAAAGTTGTCGAGATTTCAGAGGATCTACAAAAACAATTTAAAATTTATATAGTTAACTAGAAAAATACCAGTCCCATGACAGGTATAAGTAATAAATACATCACAAGTTTTAAGTTTTTTTTTCTTTTTCTTTCTTTGAGCGGATACATAGTCTAGTTTTTATTTAAATAATTCGATAAAGAAATTAAATTGTTTTAGACGATTAGAGCATTTGAACCAGACACTAGAAGTTCTTTTTAATTTTCAGAATATTGTTAACACGTAATCAAAAATGAAAAAAGAGAAGAGAAAAAAAATGAAAGAAAAAAGGAAAAAACTGTTAAGCCTCACCCCCATCTTCGTAATTTTTTAGAAAAATGTGCCCACCTTCTCACCCATCCTGTTAACCAAAATATACATATTCTAAAATTAATAATACGTTTAATAATTTAAGATTTCACCAAGCATATAGATATTGAACGCTCACATATATCGACTCTTAAAAATATGTTACTTACTAGCAGGAAGTTGGGGGGAAGGGAGCTTTGCACAGTTGTAAAATATGTTTAAATATGATATTTTAATTAGTCCAGATTTCGTATATATTATTATAGAGTCGTTATTTAAAAAAAAAAAAAAAAGTATTTGGGTGCCATCAGTTAGAATCGAAACCAAAAGCAAAACTGTAGCATTCAAAGCTGGTAATGTTACCACAATACCAACATAACATGCATATGAACTGATTAAAAATTTAAAAATAAACAGATGAATGTACAAAATGTATAAACGTTTTTTTTCAATTTTATTCCCTTTTTGACCCCTTCAAAACTATTTCAACCAGCTAAAGCCCAATAAAATGTCCATAAAAAATCCAAGCATTTGAGGCCCCTAGCTCCGCTCTGCAACTTTTAATTTCGGAAGAGATAGAGTTTGAAAATATGGAGACAGACAAACAGACAGACATAGTGAGTTTTATAAATTAGATTACATTTTTCTTGGCCTTTTGGTCAAGATCAAAGTGTAGTATCTGTTCTTCAGATGCTGCACTTCCATTTCTTGTTCTCTTTCGGTGGAGGAGAAATCCTTCACGACTGAGACAATTTTTATTTTTGTACCTTTTCTCCACGTTAAAAAACGACCCTGGTGTCTAACTGTCCCGTGGGGAGGCATAGTAAATAGGTACATAGTACTCGTGCAGTTTAGTGACATAGTAAATAGGTACATTAATATAATACAGAGCAATTCTTTTTTAGTATCTAACTTATTTTAAAAGTGTTTTTTTTTTTGTAGGAGTGGGTGCAGGTTGCAGTGGGTGCACTATTAAATGGTAAAGCATACAAAAAAAAAAAATAAATAAGTTGCCCATATTATTCAACAGGTTGCTGAAAATATATATTGAAAAATTCATTCTGATCTCTTGATTACAATAGAAAAATGCGAGCATCAAAAGTAATATGGTTAAACATGGAAAAGAAAAGGACAAAATATTCTAGAAAAAAATATCATAAATTTATAACTTAAAATATTGCAGCATTAAAAATTGATTATATAATGTTAAATTGAATTAAAAAAAAAATCTTAATGCTGCAATATTTTAAATTATAAATTTATTATATTTTTTACTAGAATATCTTGTCCTTTTCTTTTCCAGGTTTAACTATATTACTTTTCATGCTCGCATTTTTCTATTGTAATCCATGATTTTTACAGGCTTCCAGTAAATTCACTTATTTGTTTAATTTCAGTCTTATTTTTCTGCTCCCATAAACATAACATATGTAATAGCAATGTACGAAACTCATTGGCTTTCATTTTCTCAGTTTCACTTGTTACTTCTCTTTTCGCGTGAGCAGTGAATTAGTAGCAATACTAGTCACTGAAGCGACGTGGTTGTTATGGAAACCAGTCATAAAAAACGTCGCTCACCGCCTTACGAATTTTTACAATTTTGAACACTGGTAAATTCATCAAAACTTTTGTTTTACTGAACAAAAATTGAAAAATTTTTTTCACAATATAGCTGAGAAGGTGATCTATAAACTGTAATATTTGAACTTTGGTCGAAAAATGAGTGAGCGATGAAAGCAGTTCTAAATGACTAAAACTGCCACTTAATCATATATTCAAACACTACCGCTGAAGCGACGTGGTTGCTATGGAAACCAGTCATAAAAAAACGTTACTCACCTACTTATGGATTTTTACGATTGTAAACACTGGTAAATTCATAATTTTTGTTTTACTAAACTAAAATTGAACATTTTTTTTTCACAATATAGCTGAGAAGGTGATCTATATACCGTAATATTTGAAATTTGGTCGAAAAATGAATGAGTGGTGAAGCTTTAAACCAGTTCTAAATGACTAAAACTGTCACTTAATCATATATTCAAACACTAATATTCAGGTGCATCATATCAAACTCAGAGATCTTTTTATTGAACTCGAGAATCTGCACAGAATTTCAAATGGAAGTCTTCATTTAATCCATGGACTTCGTATGCTCTGATTTCATCAGCCATGACCGGGTAGAAGTCCTAAGTAATTTTAAGTATTACCTGTACTGAAGATTAAACCTTCAACCTCCAGAAAAGCTGAATTTTACCTTGCGACCTATGGTACAACGGATAAAGTATTTTAGCACAGAACAAGAGCAGGTTTACTTCATAGATTAAATAAAAGGTTCCTTTTGAAATACTGCGCAGATTTTGGAGTCCAACAAGATACACCTGAAGATGGTCAGAGGCTACATCGGCTGAAACGTGAAAATAATACTGAAGATGAGAACAGTAGTCCGAATAATAGAAAAATTCTGTTTTTACTTATAATTATTTTTCTATTTTTTTGTAAATTTTAGAATTCATACTTATTTCGGCATGAAATGTAAGTAGGTACTAATGTTTTTCTATGAAATGCATTTTTTCAAAGACACATTGAAGTTGCACTGATTTCTAAAGAAATTTGTAAGAGTAGGGGAAGTCACTCCTTAATCAAAAATCGGAGTTACTTCCCTTCACATTAAATGTCTGGGGAAAAATCAACATTTTCTGATGTGCGAGGTTAGGATCAAAGAAAAAAATTTTTGTTTTTATATTTTGGCTATTATTCATCTGGGGCAACGCAGATCAAGAATATACCAACTTTGTGGGTATTCCGTATTATTTGAATTCTTCAAACTACTATTCTTATCTTGAATGCCATTTTCACAACGTTTCAGTCGATGTAACCTCCGATTTTCTTCAGGTGTATCTTATTGAATTCAGGAATGTTTGTATTGAACTCGGGAATATGGACGGGATTTCGACCTGAAGGTCATAGATTACATTAGCCAAAACATTGTGAAAATGAAACTCCAGATAAGAACAGTAGTCGAAAGAATCTGAATGATACGAATAAACAATCCTCATCTGAAAAATTCAGAAATGTTTGTAGGCATTTGTTTTGTAGTTTTTTTTTTTTTTTTTTTTTTTTTACTTCTAACTGGACATACAAACATATGCACTTATGGTACTTGTACAGTTTAATCAAGACATTTAAAAAATTAAAATATCGAGAAAAAAAAAAGAAAGTACATTGTACGCATCCATTTTCAACTAAACATCTAAAAAAAATTTCAATTAATTTGATTGAGAAGTTTTTTGTTTTTTTTTTACAGCGAAAAAAAAACGTTTTTTAAACACGCGACAGGGAGATAACTCAATTTAAAGCACCAATACTCCCTCTTTATCTAATACTAGCTTTTCTTCCTAAAAATCGAATCTTTTGCTCGGTATCATAATAAATTGTTTTTTTTTTTTGCTGTAAAAAAAATTAAAAAAAAAAAAAATTACTTGAGTAAATTCGGAGAACTTCATTCCATAACAGATACGTACAATATAAACGTTTTCCGATATTTTCATTTTTTAATGTCTTGATTAAACTGTACAAATACTGCACTTACAAACACAGACAACTGCCCTTTTATATACAAGATATTTCTTCTTTTTTTTTTGTTTTCATTAAAGTTTCCAAGTTGGCATTACCGTCATTCGATGGTTCTTCATTTTTTGCAGAGAAGCCTTCAATTCCAAGAACCTTGTTTTCTATCATAAGCGTCTTGTCTTTTAGGATGTAATTCTCTGCATCTCGAACGGAACCAAATTCCACAATTGCTGTCGTGGAACTAAAAGACAAAAAAAAAAAAAAAAAAAAGCAATAAATTTAAAAGCATTATTCAACGTTCAAGTCACCATATTTGACAGTATACAAGACAATCTTGCACTTCCCGCATTTTATTTTGTCCTCAGTTCCTCCTAAACTGTTGTCTTATTTCTTAGAGAACACCACCTATTCCACCCTGATCTGTTTTGTTTTTTACATTCCACTCAGCCCCTACTCCCATTTAGAGACTGTCTTGCTTGATTTTGTATTATCTGGAAAACACTGTGTTAGTAGAGCCTTCCTACATCTATTTGGTTGGGTTCCTTGCCCGTACCAATGTCTCTCTCCAGATTTTCCCATCTTCCATCAACTGCCTTAGATCTTAAGGATAACAGTTGGCATCGTGCAATTTGCTGGATGTATGTGAATCTAGATGCTCGTGCCGTGGTGTCCACAACAATACATTTCTCATCAGCTCTTGTTTGCTCTTCTGGCAGTGACCATCATATCATAGATGTCCCTCCGTGATGGTAGTAGATATGGCAGGTAGGTTGCCATAAAGTTGCTACTTTATGAGATGATCTTGTTCATAGCGTACAGGTGTACGTGCATGTAGCTTTTTTTCTAATTTTCCAAACTTATATTTTTTTTTTCTTTTCTATCGTCAATTTGGATATTGTAAATATTGTCCGACTCCACACAATGAAATTTTTTTTAAAAAACAAATTAGAGTTTGTCTAAGTAGGTTTGATTGTTTTGATTTCTGGCATGTATCAACCCTTCTGGAATTATTTAATTCCAGATTTTACCAAAATAACCAGACTTTTACCAAAATGATTTCAGATTTTACCAAAATGACCAGAATTATTTAATTCCAGATCTGGTCATTTTGGTAAAAAATTTTATGTTTTAAGTTGTTTATATCTTCAAATATTTATTCATGGTGTTTAGTTTGGTTGTTTTGTAGAGAAAAATTGTCAAAAAGATAATAAGTGGTTGTGACATTGAAAGTTTTCAAAGGAAAGTTGCCTCAGTTTGTAGAAATGGAGTTGAGTGCAATTCAACTTTTTCTCATACTTTTAATTATTATATATGCAAGAAATGCCATGGAATCTATAAATATAAAAGCGGAAATATTTGTGTGTGTGTGTTTTCGAGCATGTCCAAGAAAGGCTTCTTTCCGAGAACCGATTGGTCGCCTCACAACTTTTTAAAACTTTTTATATCGCGCCTAAATGATAATATCTACGAGTTAACAACCAGGGGTCGCCTGTTTATTTAATTTGCCCGACTTTGAAAAGATAAATATTCAACAATTTTCGATCGCCGCATGTCCATTAAGCTTTTTCGTATAAAAAAAGAAGCGAACAGACTCGCAGTAAATAAAACACTGTCCCGCACTCAAAGTTTCCGTCATTAACTCGTCAAAAACGGGCACCTGCCAAGTTGCACATTTTTTTTTCACACTTTATTATTTTCTAACTGCGTGTGAAGGCTTCGTTTTTTTTTAAAAACAACCAACATTTTTTCTTTTCATTTACCCAAAAACACACACACCTACAAATACCCGGGCAATGCCGGGTACCCGCCGTTAGTCTATATATAAATATACAAGCGAAAATGTGTGTATGTATGTATGTTCGCATTTTGTGTATGTCCGAGAAAGGCTTTTTTCTGAGAAGCGATCGGTCGACTCATTTCTTAAAACTTTTTATATCACGTCTAAATGATAATATCTATGAGTTAACAACGGGGGTCGTCTGTCTATTTAATTTGCTCAACTTTGAAAAGATAAATATTCAACATTTTCCGATCGCCGCATGTGCATTAAGCTTTTTCGTATAATAAAAGCAAAACTAATTCTGGTGGCATTTTTCCGGAAACGTCCGAAAGCAATCAGCTTTGATCAATGTGGAGTTTCTCCTTATATCAGACGATTACCATTCAATTTGGACAATCCCGTTTTTATGGAAAACTGGTTTTCCTCACAACATCTTGGGAAAAAAAAAAAAAAAATTTAAAAATCCTGCCCCGCAGTCAAAGTTGACCTCATTAAGTACGGGCACCTGCCAAGTTTTAATACTTGAATAACTTCAAACATGTTTCCGTTACTATTTTGTGGTGGCCCAGTGGTTAACGTCGCACGTTTTTTTTCCACACTTTAATTTCCAACTTCGACTCAAGGGTTCGGGTTCGATCCGGACACAAACATTCGGGTGTTTTGATTTACCTAAAAGCACACACACCTCCAAAAATCCGGGCATCGCCAGGTACCCCCCCCCCGCTAGTATATATATAAAAGACAGAAATGGCGCGCACATTTTTGTATGTCTGTGAAAGGCTTTTTTCGGGGGTAGGGGTGGCGGCTCTTGACCACGTTAATATTATTTTAGAACTTTTTATATACTCCCTAGATTATAATATCTACGATTTATATACAACCTAGATTATAATATCTACGATTTATATACAACCTAGATTATAATATGCACGATTTGCGAACAGACGTCGTCTCTAACATTTATTTTGATCGACTTTTATAAAATTCATGCTATTCCGTCCTTTCGTGTGTTTCTTTGTCTTTTTCGTATAAATAAAGCGAAATTAATCGAAGCAAATCGTCTCGCCTGGCCTTCATGGCCGAGACGTCTTGAAGGCAATCAGCTTTGATCAATGTTGGGGAAACCCTTCACATCAGACAATTGCTATTCATTTGGAGAGCTCCCCTTTTTTTCGGGGAAGCTAGTTTTCCCAAATATCGTGAGGAGGCGCAGAAACGAAGGCCAGTTTCTGCGTCTGCGTGATTCTTAACTTCAAGTCAACTTTTTAATCGTTGATTTTGAACACTTTTCACTTCCTCTCATGTCTTAGCGTAACGGTAAGATGTCAGCTTTTCTTTCACTTTCTTTTCTGCCTTTGCGTCACGGGTTCGAGCCTGCCTGCCTACTAACACATTTTTTTTTCCAAACACCCCGGCAACGCCAAGCACCCCTGCTAGTTATTCATAAGTTAGAGAATAATTAATTTGACTGCAAGAAGTCTAAGACGATAGAGAATGAGAAATCAGATGGGGAGAAAGTATACTTGGATGTTGAGTCTATTGAGATTATCCAGAAGTTTTGTTACCATGGTGATATCATTGAAGCACAAGGAGGAGCAGGTGTAGATTAAGTTCAGGGAACTTCCAGAGGTTGAAGCCCAATTACAGGAGACTAAACCAGACCTTTTATTTTTAAGCAAAACTGGCATTGTACAGACTATTTCCCTAAATGAGTTCGTAATTAAGGGACACTAACTTAATTTCCAAATCTGACCCCCAAGATCGCCATGGGCATGGAATATGTGCCTATATTAAAAATGGCTTTCCATGTGGTAGGGATATCTCCAGAGAAGATCCTAACTTACCCTATATGTGCTTCCGGGTTGCACTAGCTCACACTGCTGCATTTATATTTACTCTCTATCGCCCCCATAACTGTGAGGTTACTATCTTCAAAAACATATCTGAGAAAATTGACCAAGTTCTATCAGCTTATCCTTCAGCTAACATTCACGTATGTGGAGACGTCAATGTTCATAATGTGGAATGGTTGACCCACTCAAATAAGACCGATGATGAGGGGAGGTTCTGTCATGATTTTTTCATTGCTTATGACCTCACTCAGATTGTTCACGAACCCACCTGTGTGCCGGAAAATGACGGCCAATATGCGAGTCTCCTAGACCTTTTTCTCATAACTTGCGCTGAACTATGTTCAGTTTCCATTCTATCTCCTCTTGGATCTTCCAACCACTCAGTTGTATCAATTAAGATAAAAATGAAATGTAAGAAGTCCTCACACGTACCTCTCCATCGTACAGTATATCGATACACTATGGCTGACTGGATTAGTTTCTGTACATTTAAATCGGATCTATCTCTGCATACCATGTTTAAAAAGGATGTGTCCTCTATAGTATCAGACCTGACGGAATGGTTAATTGTAGGTATAGACAGTTTCATAGGCTTGAAAAAGTTCCAGCAAAAACCTAACATCCAGCCATGGTTCTCTTCAGAATGTGCTGCTGCCATTGCGCATAGAAATCACTTTTTCCACTGCTTCCAATGTAATAGATGTATGGAAACTAAAGCCGCTTTCAGGACTGCCAGCAACCATTGTAAGAAAGTAATAAAGAACGCAAGAGAGTTATATGCTCAGTCTGTCAAGTCCAAAGTAGCTGAGCAGCAGCTTGGTTCCCACCAGTTTTGGCAAATAGCAAACAGAATCCTGAACAGAAGCGGGTGCTCTATTCCAACTATCATCAATGGACCGGAGTTAATCTCGTCAGCATCAGACAAAGCCAAACCCTTTGCCAAGAACTTTGCCGCTAATTCAACCCTTTGCGACCAAGGCCGCCAACCCCCAATATTTCCTCCTGTATCAGAAAACACGCTATGTGATATACAAATATCTGTACGTAATCTTGCCAAGCTAATCAAAAACCTTGACTCCAGTAAAGCAACTGGCCCTGACGGTATTCTAATTATAGTACTCAAAAAACTTCAGCCTGAACTAACGCTCATACTTACAAAACTGTTTAAACGTTGTCTTAAGGAGAATTGCTTTCTGATCTTCTGAGTATCCTAGGGAAAAACTTTGCATAAATCTTCCACATCTTTAGTTCCTCATGATTGTGTGTACAGTTCCCACACTGACATCAAACTGTCCACTTATTGTCTCGATAGACACACGACGGTCCTTATCCGTGAAATTCTTTATTTGGCCAATCAGCTCTCATGTTTTGACTTCCTTACTCCTCCTACACCTCTCATCATCCCTCACAGACTCCCTGCC
Source organism: Euprymna scolopes (assembly GCF_053919585.1). NCBI lineage: Eukaryota > Metazoa > Mollusca > Cephalopoda > Sepiida > Sepiolidae > Euprymna > Euprymna scolopes. The sequence goes on along the minus strand of NC_136521.1, from coordinate 66,047,793 downwards.
TTCCTCGAGTCTCTTATGCCACTCAAAAACTGATGCTCAATTCATGCTAGATGGTCCAAAAGCATTTTGAAGCATTCTGTGGCATTTTTTTACAAATTTAAAACAAAATTTTATTGCATATTGCTCTTCTTAAGTGTTCTCACGTCCAGATTGCATTTTTTGATATTCACTAACTGTAATAATCAGGCTTTAGTAGGGTGTATTCCAATTTCTGTTGTAACTGTTCATTTGAACCCGGAAATTATAAAAATTGGTCAGTCATCTCATAAGATTTATAGCAATGACATACTGAATTTTCAAAAGTCTATGACAATTTTAAATGTCTAGACAAAAAGTCTGGAAAATTATTAAAGGAACCTTGTAAAAGAATTCTTAAAAATTTAGGCGACATAACTGCAACATTATTTAGACTTATCTCTCTTGCTTGGCATTAAAATCTGCCATTTCAAAACAGAAAAAATTGCACTGTTAATCTAAATATTAATTTACTTGTTTGTCCGTACGTCCAGTATCAAAAAAAGAAAAATCATCATCACAAACATTAAGGAGAAACAAATTACATCACTTTATAGTCACTTTTTATCAGTTAAAAATCATTAAACCATTTCTTAAAAAACATGGCTGTCTGCTTACGGTTTCAAATTGGCTATCTCATTTTATAAAAAAAAAAAAAAAAAAAAATCATGCTGAGAGGAGACTAAGTTTTTTTTATTATACTGTTTAAAATTTTTTAAAAAATGTGCTAATGAATTGACATTTGTTCCTTTATAATTCAGATTAAATAATTATTCAAAAGAAAAACCCCAAAAAACAAAACAGTGTGTTTATTTGAATTTTCATTGAAAAAATAAATAAATAAATAAATAATAATCTAAATTTTTTAAATCAATTCTTTTTAGCTTCAAAGAGCTAAGAAAGAATTTGCTAAAACATTGTTTTAAATTCGTCATTATTTGTTTTATTTTTTATTTATTTCAGTTTTAAAAATTTTCAACTTCTGTAGAATTTCCAAGAGTTCTATTAGTATCTATGATTTTTTTGTAAAAAAAAAATAAATAAATAGATCTATCGCATATACTGGATCATTTTTCATAATTGTTGGAATCTATAATAATTTCATTATACTGCAGAAGCACACCACTGTCAACCAAAAAGATATATAACATCGATATTCTGAATACAGTAGAAATACTTACGAAGGTTTCCGTTCAACATTGACAGACTCTGAGAAGATAAAGCCGAGAACATCATTAGAAATATCTTGAGGTAAGTTGGAAACTTTGATGAAACGATCAGCTGAAATGAAAAATTATTTCATTTGAATTAAACTTACATAATAAAATTACCCCCTTCTTAAAATTGAACAATTTTCATTATTTCATTGCGAAAACAATAAAAATGTCATCAATAATGTTTCTTTGTAAAAAAATTGTCAAAGAAATTTGAATGTTGGACTTTATGAATTTTTGAGATAAGGATTGATTAATTGTATAATCGGACTATTGTTCTCATCTTGAATGTCATTCTCACAACGTTTTGGCCAATGTAGCCTCTAACCTGCCTAAGAGTGCATCGTGTCATACTTAGGAATCTGTATGGAATTTCGAACAGGACCTTTCATTTAATTCATAGAGGTAGCATGCTCTTGTTCTGTCAACCATGACCGGATAAGTCTTAATTTTCAGTTGTATTCGCATCGAGGATTGAACCTCTAACCCTCAGAAGAAGACCATTTAGAACTGAATTACCTAGTACTTTATTACGCCATGGGTTTTTGCAGACAATTCTGGAATGATTTTGAGAGCCTTAAACCTATTCTTGCTTTTAGATGTACAAGCTTACAGAACGGTGCAGATTCCAGAGTTGGACAGAAAGATTATATGTTCGACAAAATAAACTTGAAGGTCAGAGATTGTATCAGTTGAAATACGAGAACACCATTCAATACGAGAACGGACCAAATAATCAAAATAATCAAAATCGGTATAGTCTTGTTACAGAATTTTTAAAATTTCTGATTTTATAAAATAAATCACTCCTTATGAACCCTAAAAGACACTGAAGGCTCATCATCATCGAATCCGAAGATTCTGTTGTTGACATTGGTTTCCCTGATATTTTTCTAGTCAGAATTTTTTCTAGACAGACATGGGGTTACTTACGGGAAGGTCCACGAGAAGATTGCCAGCATCCTAAGTGAAAGTCAGTTTTTGTGCAACGAACTGGGTTTGAACTTGGGATGCTCAGGTTGTCAATCCACGTGATTAAACCATACTGAACCACCATAGTTAATGAGATGGATGAAGAATATAATGAGGATTTAAAATGATGGATGAAATGTATAGAGTTTGATTACTAATGGTGGCAGTGTTGGGACTAAATAGAGAGGAAATAGGGACTCCTTCCTCTAAAGATGTTGCGATTGTGATGCTCATCAGATACAATGTAGTATTTTATTATCACAACTGAATGTGTCTAAAATGGTGTTCGAAAGCTACAAAAGATATTGGCTATTAGGCTAGATGTAATGAATTTTTATTCGGCATCTGTTGTTGCAGACCTATGATATTTTTGGTCCAGATGAGAATTTCTGCAGTCATTATTATTATACGAGAGATAAAAAAAAAAAAACAAAGAAATTGGTGCTAATGTAGAGAGTGATCCGCGCTATTTTTTAAATCGTATTTCCACATTTAATTAAAGTTTTATGATATGATTTTTTATTCAATTGTAAGGTTAAAGTACAGAATAGGTACAAAACACGTTCCCCTCCCCATGTTAAGAACGGCTTTTTAAATAATAACATTATTTCAGCACGGATCACTCTCTGCATGAGTACCAAGAAATCTTTATGATGTATGTACTTGTCATGGAACGAAGATGTCATATTCCGAAAATTACATGGGTTTGGTTAGTAACTCTTCTAAATATTTGGTTAGTAAACGAAAATATTTAGTTGTCAAAGTTCAACTAAAGATAAATTTGTCTGTAAAACCCTGTACTGAGTGCAAAAAAAAAAAAAAAAAAAAAAATTCAGCTGAATGTAGTGTAATTAATCTTTGTTAGTTAATTATGAAGTAAATAAAGAAAACTTACCTTTCTTCCTTACATGATTCATACGGGAAGTTATATTGACAAGTTGACAAAAGAAAACAAATTAATTAGCACTTAACATTTCTTAGTCTTTTACACACAGACATAGGAAAGACGTCTTTTTTATTCACATGTTTACAACGAAGAGAAAGAACATGTCACAAATATGCAGTTTTTATATATACAGTCAATCAAAGGGAGACAACTCAATTACCCAATGCCCAAAGCACAACATCACTAAACCGACAAGGGGAGGCAACTCCAAGTTACCTAAGCCCTTCCATTATTGAAAATAAGCACAATCTGGAACTATCAAAGGGAGACAACACTTCAAGCATTAAAACCTGACAACATTGATAAATTTCCAATACTGAAGATTTAGATAGGAACAGTAAGAGCCCACAAGAAGCTGCATAGTCTCCTGACTTGGATTATCGCTTATTTCGAACATTAAAAAAATCATTAGGATGACCGTCGGGTTAGCATCACAAGAGAATACTGGAAAGGAGTTAGATTCATAATTCACATCAAAACCTAAAGAATTGTACAAGTGAGGCATTTATAAGCTTCTTGATAGACGGAATGAAGTCAGAGAGCAAAGGTTGTTATTTTTATGAATAAAGATTTTCAATCAGAAAAGATTTTCAAAAACAGATTTCATTTTCAATATAAAATTTAAAATCACAAAACTTCTGCACCGTCAACATAATATATTTATAACCTTTTTGATAGATGAATTGAAGTTATAGAGAGCAAAGTTTGTTACTGTCGTTGGAAAAGTACAAGTGCATTGCAGCCGGAGGAGATTACATCGAAAGGGACTAGAGTTTCAGGTGTGTACTATTAAGAAAAGTGCCCATAGGGAAATGTATGGAAACTTATTGAAGGTAACTTGTAAATCAGCCAAAACTTTTGTACCGACCTAACAGTGTAGTATTGGGAATCCCAGCTTAATTGCTATCTAGGTAGTTTTAGAAATAGAAAGTTATGTAAGTATATTTTCATTTCCCATCAGCGAGTTGGCAAGGTCACAAAAGGTTAGGGTTGACAGGTATCAACCTAGAGAGAATGCACTGGAAATTAGGGGTGACACAGGAATTGTGGTCGTAGGCTTCCGGTTGACGACCACATGGGCTGAGAGTTGGTTTAGGCAGCAGAGGAAGCAGATCGGAGATTTCAGGTCTCTCCCGACAATCAGGGTTCGAGATGATAGGCTTGCCTTGAAATAAAAGATTGAAGCTTCAAATCCACCTTGTTTATCAATACATCTGTCTGCAGTGACCACTTCCCAACGAGATGGCAGTCCAGCGTCCAAGAAGAGATCATCCACTGGCCAAGGCAAGCAGGTATGTACTCATTATACATTTGCACGTACACGTCTCGAAGACGTTCATGGCAAGAAACAGGGTAAGGATAAGAACACACCCACACACACACATATAACAGTGAACTGCACGTAACATACGTAAGAGCATACACACCCACACCCGTATATGTAATATATATATGATAAACACACAGACGCTTAGTAGTAAACGTAAAAGTACCCGTAAAAGTAACAAGCAAACAAAGTAGAAGTAAGTGATTAAATAAATAATAAACAGGACAGCAAACATTTACGGTAACAATGGTTCATACCGACACAAAGATGGCTGGTGGTGCTATTAAGCTGTCGATTTAAAAAAGGTCAAATAAATTAAAAAAAAAAAACAAACTATTCATTATCTAATGTTCTCATCGTTTATGACCATTGGAGTAGCCATAACTCCATATTTATTTCACTTATCTTTAACTGAAAGAGACAAATTGACCTACATTTTAGAAAAATAAAGTTAAACACAGCAAATTTTGTGGATTAAAAAGAAAAAAAAAAAAATTTCTTTATCTATATTTTATTATTTTCCTTTTTTATTTTTCTTCTTTTAACTAGCGGAGGGTGGGGTGGGGGGTACCCGGCGTTGCCTGAGTGTTTGGAGGTGTGTGTGGTTGTTAATGAAAACCTAAGAATAAGCGAAGTAAAAAAGAAAACCGAAAAACGAATGCTAAAACTTATCTGAAAAATAAAGCAAGGGGTACCCGGACGGTGGGTAATCAAAACATCGAAAAAAAAAAAAAAAAAAAAAAAAAAACACAACGTAAGGCAAACGAATGATGTTAAATGTAAAAATGGAAAATACAAAAACAAAACAAAAAAACCCCAGAAAAACGAACGTTACGTGAAAAATGACTTAAATAACACTGGTTCAATATTTAAATTTAAAAAATCGAAAAAAAAAAAACCCCAGAAAATACATCTCACACCACGATTCAAACCCAAAACGTTTAGATAATGCCCCAATGCTCTAACCAACTGAGCTAACACGACGTACATGAAATTTAGTCAGTTCTTCAACTATTTAAACTAAATCAGGTCATGACGTCATCTGACGCATGCGTAGAACTGATCTCGTCATGAGAGGATGGTTTTTGTTGACCCCCCGACCTGTAGAAAATTGTTGATTTCAGGGTGAAAAAAATTAACGTTTTTGGCCAATTTTTCGGGCGAAGGATGGAGCTTCAATATGATACCAAGTCTGTCAATTTTTGTTCTGTCTGTCGAAAGTTTTTAGCGGACACACAAACATACATACATACACACATTTTCGCTTTTATATATATAGATGGATTATCACTAGGGCTAGGACAAAAGCATATTCTTGACTGTTTTTGGACCATCTTGCATAGATAGAGCATCAGTGTTTCAGTGGTATAAGAGATTCAAGCAAGGCAGGTAGTCTGTGAGGAATGATGAGAGGTGTGGGAGGAGTAAGGGAGTTAAAACACCAAAGTTGATTGGTCAAATAAAGAATTTTATGGATAAGGACCATCGTGTGTCTGTGTAGACAATAAGTGGACAGTTTGATGTCAGTGTGGAAACTGTACACACAAGGAACTGAAGATGAGGATTGGTTGGTTGGTTGTTTTTGTTTTACGGCATATCAACCCTTTTCAGGTTATTTAATACCGAATCCAGTTATTTTGAAGAAAAATTTTTTAATAGAATATATTTGTTGTTTTCAAGTCAGTTTCTATTCAACCCACAGTTGGGACTCTAACAGGTACTACCACTCCGGGTCAGAGTGAACCTGGGAGCAATGGCAATTAAAGGGTGGCCCCCACACTCCCCAAAGCCCGCAAGCTGGGGCCTCACCACTGGATATAGTTTAAGGTCATATCTAGAACCTGAAGGTGAGGGAGATTTGCGCGAATGCACCAGTCCACAACTCCATCCTTGTCACAGACTATTTGACCAAGATGGACATCAAGACGGTTCCTCACCCTCTCTATAATTCAGATGTCGCTCTGTATAACTTTTGGTTATTCCCTAAGCTCAAGGAAATCTTTAGAGGCTGTCGTTATGAGACAATTGAGGAAATGAAAGAGGCTGTGACGAGGGTCATTGACATGCTCGCACAAGAAGACTTTCATGGTGCCTTCCAGAAGTTGTTGGAATGGTACAACAAGTGCATTGCAGCCGGAGGAGATTACTTCGAAGGGGACTAGAGTTTCATGTGCGTACTAATCAATAAAAGTGCCCATATGAAAAAAGTCTGGAAACATACTGAAGGCACCTCATACCTGCTGTGACAGAAGATTTTTATGGTCATGCTGGAAAAATCCCTGACGATTTTGAGAAAATGCATGGAAGAAATGAATATTGTGATATAAATACACAAGGAGAATAAATTTTAGAATAAACATTACAAACATCTTTAGGAAAACAAGCCAAGCATGCTGGGTCTCTCTCCACGAGTGAAAAATTTACTTTCACCATGACTAATGTTTGTGTAAAATTTCAAAAAAAATCAAGGGGTGGTTATTGAGAAAAGTGCGAACAAACGAACAGATAAAGGATTTTGAGGCAATTTTACTCTTATAATGGTCCCGGGGTGGGGTGGGGGGGGGGACCACAGTTATCCCAGAAAATCTGTTCTGGTAAAAATTTACTTTCACCATGACTAATGTTTGTGCAAAATTTATAAAAAATCCAAGGCATGGTTATTGAGGAAAGTGTGACAACCGAATGGACGAATGATTTTGGAGCAAGTTTACCTCTTTAATGCCCCCCCCCCCCACCACCACCACCATGAGTAATGTTTGTGCAAAAAAAAGAAAATCCAAGGCCTGGTTAAACGAACAGGAGTGAATTACTACGTACAGGGGGGGGGGGGGGCGCAAAAAGTAAAATCAGTTTGCTCGATAGAAATCTAGTTGAGCAAAAACTCTAGTAAATATTTAAAGTGAATTTCATTCCTAGAATTATTAGCAAAGGACTGGGAGGTTGTGGAACTCTCTTCCTGCTTACTGTTTTCCTTCTACCTCCAGCTTTAGTCTTTTCAAAAGTAAGGTCAATAGGCACTTGCTGTCTTTGTGATTATCAGCTTTCATTCTTGTCAGCCCCTTACATCAAGTGGCTTCATTTCTTGTCAAAAGCCATTTCCATAAAAAAAAAAAAAAAAGAAAAAAAAAAAGACATTCTTGCCAATGCAAAAACTGAAGTTACAGTATTCCTAATGCAAAAGAAAGTCAGAAGAAAACAACTGGAAATGCAAAAACTGGATTAATATAAACAAGGTAAAAACCAGCGTCATACACTCAAACCAAAATCGATACTAGTGTTGGGACGATTAATCGAAATCGAGAATCGAAAAAGTCAGAACATTTCAGAGTATCGGAGTTGGAAAAATATGTGCCTAGAATCCGATTCCAAAAACTACACCTTTAATTAGCTTTTTATTTGATTTTGTTTAAAACAAAATCTTCCACTGCTGGTAATGACAAAATAATAAATATTTAAGGGTAATTCCATCTCAAATCATCCAGACCATGACACCCTTACCTCCCAGATTTTTTCCAAAATTTCACCATATGTTGGTATCATAAAAATTAGGGAATCCTGAAAATTTGAGCTTTTAACTCTAAGCAGTTCCGGAAATATTGCAATTGTGTATTTTACATATATCGCGTCGAAGCGCAAATTTGCGAAATTATAAAATTACGTTTTTGGACATAAATCAATTTCTAGACTAGGTAGAACTTTGAAAATTAGCATGGACAAGGTTTTCCACATGAGGAATCCAAAAATCATGTTTAAAACCTCTGAAAATGAACTGTTTCTGAATTATTGAACTTCTAAGCCGAGATTTGTCCATGCAAATTTTCACGGTTCTACCTAGTCTAGAAACTGATTTATACCCAATGTAATTTCCAAATTTCGCGAATTTGCGCCTCTGTGCGATATACGTAAAATACCAAAATTGCGATATTTCCGGAACTGCTTAGAGTTAAAAGTTCAAATTTTCAGGATTCCCTAGTTTTTATGATACCAACATGGTAAAGGTGTCAAAGATGTTTTTTTTTCTGAATGATTTAAGATGGAATTACCCTTACTGATTTTAAACAACTGGTAAAACCAAAACGGAAGATCATCCCTCACAAATGGAAAACAGCTGGATAGTTAACGTGTTTTTATGGCAATCCTGGAAAAAAATAGCAACTCTTATAGTTAAACATTTAGAGATTTATACAGTTATAATTGTATCGGAATCAGGAATTTAGCACGCAATTGGTAATTGTATCAGAATCAGGAAAAATATTGGAATTGTCCCGATACACTCAACCAACGTCAAACGAGCAATGTTGGGCATGTTGTGGATCGAATCATGACTAAAAAAAATGACGTTGTTCAGCATGGTCAGCCACATGCAAGTTTCAAAAACTATCTGGCGAATATACCCGGTGAACCAAGTGCAAGAGAAGTACAAAGAATAGCACTTAAAGGAACGGTTAGAATCTTAAAACGATCTCTCGGTTGGAGTAACTAAACTAATGGGAGAATGTTTGGCATCTGGTAGAATGCCCCATCCCCAGCAAAAACAAAGTGAAAAGAAAATTAAAAGTGAAGATCACTGCAACAAAAGCTCTAGTCATGGAAACTGGAGCCACAAAAACAGTTCTGAGAAATTCTGCAGACGCTAGGAAAATTCAAGAGAATCCAGACAAAGACATTATCAAGTTGAGATACAACATACCATTCTCTACAAATCTACTATCATGCATCCATGTATCGAGCACTGTTGTTATGTTTGGGCTGGTGAATATGTTCTATTTAGAGGTTCTTGTTAAAGCGCGGAAACGTATTTGTAATTTGGTTGGCCCCACTCTTTCTTCTTCACTGCAACGTCTCTTACAGACGTGATGTTGCTAGACTCAGTCTTTTTTTATAAAATTTATTATGGTATGTGTTCTTCAAAATTGTTTTACTATTCTCTGCTTCCTTTGCTACAGCTCGTTTGACCCGTTCATCTAGTGGTCTTCATCATTTCACTGTTTTGATGCCTCATTGTAATATGGTTATCATGTCCTCATAGCTTCCTTCCAAGAACTGCAAGGTTGTGCGACTCTCTTCCAGCTTATAGATGTAAGAAAGGGTTTCGAGCAAAAGAGAACCGACTTTATGAGAAGCAGAAAGAACAATGGATCTAACGCAGGAACTCAAATTGATTTGATGAGAAAGAAAGACCAAGGAGTTTTAGAGTTGATTTCTCATTGAGAGCGGAGTCACCCAGAAAAGGCTTAGGGACCATAGACTGGAGTTCAGTCGACCAGTTTCCATGAAAGTAACGATAAAGCAGAGACAGGCTCGCAATGTCTCTTCTGTGGGAAAGGGGTTGTAGGGAAGAGAAAAGGGCATCACCTACTAGGTTTTGAAATCGCTAATGTATACAAGGTACAATATAATAATCAATAGCAAACCGAGTCTTTAATAATAAATACAAAATCTGCATGGATTTTTTTTTTTTTACTCATGTTCACCCCTTTCAAAGCATATCGCCACTTGGACGTAAGGGGCTACTATTTGGGGCCATGTCTAGGAAAGATTAACAAGATATTTGTTTATGTTACATTTAAACTTCTGCATATCAGTACAGCCAGGGAAGCAGGCAGCAGGAAGGGAATTCCAAAGTCTAGCCATTAAAGGGAAGAAACTATTAGAATAGAAAGCTTTCTGGCATTTAGGGACATCAACAGTGAAGGCGTGAGATCTTATTGCTAAGCGGGTTTGTCGGGGATATGTATGTCAATAGGGGTACAAGTGAAACGAGTTCATCAAAACACATTCCATTAAAATACTTGTAAAACATGCACAGTGATGTAACATTGCGGCGATGAGACAGGGGTTGGAGCTTAGTTGACAAAGTGGGGCTGATTAGATTGAAAACTTTTTTTTGGACTTTATCTAAGAGGGAGAGACTAGTGGTAGATGCACCAGATGTGGTAACAATACTCCATGCATGGGCGAACGGTGGCCTCGTAAAGGTACAGGATTTCATGACTGGGCAATGCTGGGCTCCCTGCTAGTAACTATTATATCAAAAGTGATTCCACTTATGTATCAGCGTTAACATCGAACTACAAATACAGAACAAATGTAAATGTAACAAGTTATTCAGCAATGCCGACTTCGTATGACTAGTTTTATATATGTAAACGTACAGTGCGACATGCTTATGTGTTATTCTCATAAAAAAAAACAAAAAACAAAGCAAATAAAATGAAATGTTTACTGTGGTTGAAAACATTCAAAACAACCATAAAAATTTATTGGCTATATGGAAATTACTCGTAAAGAGTCGTGCATAGAATGTCGGTGTCGATAAAACAAAACAAAATAAAACTTAAAGCAAAAAAAAAAAAAAAAAAAAAGAAATCACATAACGGGGACAGTATCCCTTGACATATTCGAATGATCTTGTGTGACATCTTTGTTCTTATGATTGCTTTTATTCGCCCCAAACAAAGCATATGGCTACTGGTACATAAGGGGATACTGTGAATGGGGACAGATTTATAGAGAAGAGGCGATCTCAGTGGGTAGTTGGGCTGCAAGATCTTTGCTCATATCAGGAAATATGTTACCAGAGTAGAAAATTTGGGGGCATCTAGGGATGTTTACAGTGAAGGTGTGGAATTTTACTGTTAGTTGGATGGATCCGAGGTAATTTCATTTAGGGCATACATATGCAATAAATTCAATTAAACGATTCCATAGAAGTGTTCGTAAAACAAGTACTGGGATGCAACACTGTGAATGTGCAACAGACTGGAGCTTGGCAGACAATGCAAGACCTATTAAGTTAGCGACTATTTTTGCACACCGTCTAAGAAGGAGAGGATAGTGATTGGCGCACCAGCCAAGATTTGGTGAATGGTGGCTTTACGGAGATACTAAATGTACCTGGCATTACCTAGTATTATATATAATTTTGAAGTTAAAAAAAAAGGAAAGAAACGGAGACGTGCATGCAAGTATTATGTTTTTTTTTCTTCTAAACAATTCATTTCTTGTAAGTAAAAAAAAAAAAAAATAAGATAAAAAAAATACTCGAGCTGAGATTGAAACCAAAACCGAAAGACAATGGATTCAGTACGATAACCATTAAACTGGCTTGACACGATCTTTACAAGGCGTTTTCAAACCCACTAATTCTTAACATAAGGTGAACGAGTCACGCATGTGCAGTCGTGAAACAGTCCATGAACAAATAAAAATCTTATCAGCCTCAAAGACAAAGTTTTCAATTTTGACCCCTTAGCAGCTCCTTTTTTACAGATGAAAAACCGATTAAAAAGTTTTCCACACGTCTGAATACCCTATATACCAAATTTTAAGTCTGTAGTTCAAAAGGTCATAGAGCATATAGGTTGAGAAGTGTCCTCACACACATACACACTTTTATAGATATATAGACAAGATACTGGCAGGTGCTAGAGGTTTTCTAGTCCTTTACAAGCTTACAGATAGACACAAAGTACTGCCTTCCCATTCAAAAGAATTTACAGAGTGGAACGATAAAATTGTCGCCCTAAGAAAGACAACATGATTCCATTTCCATTTGATGAAAACCAGTTTTCTTTTCATGTTGGAGACCATTTACTAGTTGCCAAGTTGTGTACAAATCCCAAGAGCGTTAAGAGCCTTCTATCATGTCTGAAAGTGACAATGTCCATAAAGTGAGATCGGAGATGCGCCGCTGTACAACTCATGCTTTCTATCGGTCCAAGTTGTGAAAACAGGACCATTGCCAGCACACTAAAAATGCAAATCTGGAGGGTTCAACAATTGAAAGCTTGCCTAGAGTGATGAAAACAGTTTTCAGCCACGGTTATGGTTTTTGGTGTGGTTTCAAGTAAGGGCCACATCATGCCACCTCACATCTTCAAAGTCTGGAGAGTGTGGTGATCCCCTGGTACAATCAGGTGGCCGCTGGCAGACACTGGTTATGGCAGCAGGACTTGGCACCGGCCCACAAGCCTACGACTTTGTACCCTTCCCTCACTGGCCCCCTCCTCCTCCCTTGACCTGAACCTACTAGACTACTTTATTTGGTCGTGTGTCGAGAATATCAACATGACATCCCACAACACCAAAGCCAGCCTGATCACCGACATCCGTCGGCGCTCGTGGAAAAGGCATGCTCCAAGTTCTAGACCCGTATCGAGGCGGTGATTGAGGCTGAAGGCGGCTACATTGAATAGATGTCAGCTCTACTACATAATCAAGTTACCTGAATTGTTTTTTTTCAATAAAAGTTTTAAAATAAAACTGTAGGGTGGTTTTCTTTAGGACGACAATTTTATCGTTCCACATTGTGTGGTCACTTGAGAATGTGCAAAAAAAAAATCACAATCGTCAGCATAAAACTCTGCATTTGGCACCAATGCGTCAAACAACTTACGAGAAATATAAAATCTTATATATAAAGATCAATATCTGTGTGTACGCCACTCAAGGATAAGGGTTAAAGAATGTAAGTTGGTAGTGCACAGTGTAATCATTAACGTGTAAGTTGGGTACAATTTGATTATTGAAGGGGACAACTTAAGAACTTCTTTGCATTATACTTGAAGGCTACCATAATGTAGTCAGCCAGGAAGCAGGCCAATGGAACAGGGTTCCACCGGCAGGTAGTTCTAGGAAAGAAGCTGTGTTCGTGGAATCTGTGTTTAGATTTAGGCACAGATAGAGAATGAGGAGAAACTATTGATAGTAGTTGTAGCTCGAGTTGTTTTTGAGAAAGTTTGGCAAGGGGGGTTCATAGATTGGAGCTCAGAAAAGCACTTGCTATAAATATAATGATATAGAAGAGAGGCTCACAAAATCTCTTCTGTGGGAAAGAGGCTGCAAGGAAGAAAAAAACTACATCACCTATTAGGTTTTGAAACAGATTTTGAACTATCAAGGCAGGGCGTGCGAAGCAGCTTCTGCCCAGATGTAGCAACAATGTTTCATTTTAGGATGTACTTGGCTTTTATATAGGTGGCAGACTGCATTGGCAGTGAGATACCTACAGGTGCAGTAGAATGATCCAACTGTTTTGCCAGCGATCAGGGCAACTAATTTAATGTACGTGTTCCATTTCAGATCAGAACTGAAAGCCAGTCCCAGAAGCTTATCAAGACATGGTGCTACCCAAAGAGGGGTACCATTCATTTCAATTGGGGCCAGATGAGGGTCAGAATAATTACGATGAAAAGTGAGAAGCTTGATTTTAGCTGCATTAAGATTAATCAGCCATCTTTTTCCCCATTGCACCATGTGCTCAAGATCAGAAGAGAGAGAATCAGAAAGATCTTGGTCATTGTTGGTCTTTGAAGTGCTGCCATAGATTGTGGTATCGTCTGCATAAATAAGATTTACAGATTTGGACCTCCATCATCATAATTCTATGCAACGAAAGCCTGCACTACATAAGGATGACACCACAAAGATTCGACATCTGGTTCAAATAACACATGCTCACAAAATTTTGTCAGGCAAACAAATATTTTTTCTCATGAAAATTGTTCCAGACAAGACATGAAGTCACTTAATGTAAGGAGTCAAGAAATAAAGAACATATATATATACTACTTCAAGATCAAAAAACTTGGGAGCAATAAGTGTTAAATGGAATAGATTCTGACTTAGAAAACAGCAATACTTCCCTCTTTGTCAGAAACGTCATTCATGGAATGTGAGGACTAAAGGACAAAATAAGGGAAGCGAGTTACGAGGTTGCTGGGAGTAAATACAAGATCCACTTTCTACTCTCCTTATCTATTATATTTTTTATGGAGATGTTTATAGAACATCTCATATGTAGCCATATGTGTTGCACTAGTTTCAGTTTTGACGCCATTTTCCATAAAATATTAGAATACTAAATAAAGCCATTCTATATATATATATATATAAATATATATATATATTTATTACCGTTTTATCTGCTTAGTTACACATGTTTCGGTTACTGTATCGTAACAATGATCCAGTTTTGTAATTGATTTGTACATTGAAGTTCAGATGAGCACCTGCCATGAAAATAACGATAAAGCAGGGACAGGCTCGCTACGTCTCTTCTGTGGGAAAGAGGTTGCAGGGAAGAGAAAAGGGCATCCCCTACTAAGCTACGGAGTCTATTTTGAACTGTCAAGATGGGATAAGCTGCTTCTAGCAGCTCCGGCCCAGATGTGGTGACAGTACTCCATCCTTAGCCAAACCTGGCTTTTATATAGGTAGAGAATTGCATCAGGAGTGAGATATCTACTGGAGCGGTAGAAGGATCCCACCATTTTTCCAGTGACTTTGGCAATGGATTTGATACACATGTTCCATTTCAGATCAGGAGTAAAGGTCAAGCCCAGAAGCTTGTCAAAACATGAAGTCTCCCCAAGACGAGAGCCATTCATTTCGATTGATGGCAGCTGGGCAACAGAGCGTTGATGATGTAAAGATAGAAGCTTGATTTTAGATGCATTAAAAGTAACCAACAACGTTTTTCCCCATTGTACCACGTGCTCAAAATCAGAGGAGAGAGAGAGAGAGAACTTGGTCGCTTACGGTCTCCGAAGTGCTACCATAGATAGTAATGTCGTCAGCATAAATGTTTACGAATGATCTAAGGATGTGGTTTGGAAGATCATTGATGTAGATCAGGAAGAGAGCTGGACCTAGGATGGACCCCTGAGGGACTCCAGCATTAATACTGAGAGCCTCTGCTTTCTGCCCGTCAACCACTACTCTTAAGAAACTATCAAAGAGAGATGATTTAATAGTTGAGAAGATATTTCCAGCTATACCATGACTGGAGATCTTGTGAAGTAGACCTTTATGCCATACCTTATCTAAGGCCTTTGATATGTCAAGAGCAATTGCCCTAGAGAGGAAACCTCCGTCGAGGGATTCGCCAATCCTATGAGATATAACTGTAAGCATGTCTGCTGTAGATCTAGCAGAACAAAAACCATATTGCATGTCACTAAGAAGGTTATTTTTGTTGAGATGGTTGACTACTTCCTTGTTTAGCACAGATTCCAGCAACTTACTCATGATGCATAGGAGACTTATTGGTCTGTAGTGAGAGGAGACGAGCAATCACCTGAATTCTTAAATACAAGGCATACTGATGAGATTTTCCAAGGTGTTGGGAAACATTTCTCCTGAAGACAATGCTTAAATAACTTTGTAAGTATGGGAGCTAATTCTGGTTGAAGTCTTTTGAACACTATAATTGGAATGCCGTCAGGGCCAGTTGCTTTACTGGAGCCAAGGTTTTTGATTAGCTTGGCAACATCACACACAGATATTTGTATGTCACATAGCATGTTTTCTGATATACAAGGGAATACTGGAGGTTGGCGGCCTTGGTCGTAAAGCGTAGAATTAGCTGCAAAGTTCTTGGCAAAAAGATTGGCTTTGTCTGATGCTGATGAGATTAACTCGAGTCCATTGATGATAGTTGGGATAGAGCTCACACTTCTGTTGAGGATTCTGTTTGCTATTTGCCAACTGATGGGAACCAAGCCGGTTCTCAGCTACTTTGGACTTGGACTGAGCATAAAACTCTCTTGCCTTCTTTATTACATTTTTACAGTGATTGCTGTCACTCCTGAAAGCGGCTTTAGTCTCAGTACATCTATTACGTTGGAAGCAATGGAAAAAGTGATTTCTGTGTGCAATGGCAGCAGCACATTCTGGGGAGAACCACGGCTGGCTGTTAGGTTTTTGCTGGACCTTTTTGGAGGATATGAAACTGTCTATATCTACAATTAACCATTCCGCCAGGTCTGATACTATAGAGGACACATTCTTTTTAAACATGGCACGTAGAGGTAGGTCTGATATAAATGTACAGAAGTTATTCCAGTCAGCCCTAGAGTATTGATACACTGTACGATGGAGAGGTATGTCTGAATACCTATTACATTTCATTTTTATCTTAACTGATACAACAGAGTGGTCGGAAGATCCCAGTGGAGACTGAACGGAAGATGAGCACAGCTCAGCACAAGTTGTGAGAAAGAGGTCTAGGAGACTTGCATACTGACCATCAGTGTTGGGAACGCGGGTGGGTTCTTGGACACTCTGAGTGAGGTCATAAGCAATGGAGAAATTGTGGCACAACCTCCCCTCATCATCAGTCATGTTTGAATGGGTTAACCATTCCACGTTGTGAACATTGAAGTCCCCACAGACGTGGATGTTAGCTTAGGGGTACTCAGATAGGACATGGTCAATTTTCTCAGTTATGCTATTGAAGATAGTAATTCCACTGTTGTGGGGGGCGATAGAGTGCAAATATAAACGCAGTAGTGTGAGCAAGTGCAACCCGGAAGCACATGCACGGTAAAGTTGAATCTTGTCTAGAGATGTCCCTACCACATGGAAAGTCGTCTTTAATGTAGGCACATACTCCATGCCCATGGCGATCTTGGGGGTCGGATTTAGAGGTTAAGTTAGAGTATCCTTTAATTACAAACTAATCCAGGGAAGAAGTTGGTCCAATGCCAGTTTTGCTTAGGAATAATAGGTCTAGTGTAGTCTCCTGTAATAGAGTTTGAATCTCTGGAAGGTTGGAGAAGGAGACATGGTAGTGGGGGTCTGCATTGGAAGTTGGAGATCTAGGTTTAATCAAGTATTTTTTCTGGAAACATTTCATATTTGGGATTTGTGGAATAGGTCGACAGACTTGCTTAGAGCAGGGCAGAGAGGGAAGGTAAGAGAAAAAGAAAGTAAATTTTTTATTTTGTAGCACATAAGGTAAAGCCGTAACAATTATCCACTAATATGGCATAGAGAGGCCCCACCGGAAGCTACTGCATAGTCCAGAACCCATTCACCAAATGGCAATACTGCAGCCCCAGTACTTTGCAGCTGCTGATAGGACAGACTCCTTAGGGGTTAAACCAAGGTTCAGGTCCCTAACTATCAGACGGATAACGTCAGCCCAGTTGAAATGTTTATCTCCAGCACTCTTATTAGTGACATGGCCACAAGGATAGACAAAGGAACAGAGTTTCCAACATCTCTGGCAACTGTTCACACAAGATACTGCCAACCTAGTAAACAGCTTTTTCTTCTCCCTTTGTCAGGAAAATCACTCATTGAAAAAATGAGGACTGAGGGACAAATAAGGAGAAGCGAGAGTAACGAGAGCTGCCTATAACGCATCCACAATGCATTGTCTACTCTCCATTAAAAAAAAAAAAAAAAAAAAAAGGAAAGAAAAAGGTTCAAAGGACTTATTAATATTTACTTAGATGTCCATAGCTCTAATTCGAAATTGAAAATATTTGAAGATAAATTCCCCTCCCATATTTATGAATGAATTTATATTGTGGATTCAATGTGAGACCATCAGTTATAGTTACCATTTTCTTCTTTCTTTACCTTTGGGGGGGGGGGATATTCTAGATACATTTGCATTTAACGACTGAAATAAATATTATATTAGACAAAAATTAAGTCAAATAAAGAATTATAATAAAAAGTGTTTAGGACCAAAAAAAATTAAAAAAAAAAATACCGGTGGGGGGATTATCATGTGTTGAGATATTCTCCTCAAACATATTGATTGAAAACGAGAACCTTACAAAAGCGGTGTTTAGTTTTGGCTTCTTTATTCAGTGAGAATATAAAACAAAAAACAGTAAAAATGAAATACGTTACTGTAATTGCCGTTTAAAGGTATTAAACTTTTTTCTACTTATCCAAGAGACACCTCCAATGCATTGAGGTTTGCATTCATCGAACTCATGCTTGTCGGGGTGTCGGTGCTTATGGCAGACGGAGGGAGGAAAAGGAAGATGGCGATGAGAAGGAGGAAGATTTCGTTTATATTTATAGAGAAAATAAAGCAATAATCCTAAAACAAGGACAATTTTTTTTTCTCCTTTTTTGGGGTGGGTGGGGGGAGCACACAATCTAGTAGAACACTAGTCATCCTTAGTCGAGTGGAGTCAAGCATGCATTACATAGTAACACGAGCATGTGTCGTCTGCTGGGAGGGTCACCCCCTTGGGGAGATTCAAAAGCGCACCTTGCACAGCAGAAGAGCTTTGGAACCGACGATTCTACCCAGACTTGCAGCTATTTGTAAACCTGGAAGTGTAGTCAACACCCAGACACTGAGAAAAGAGCTTTCGAAAAACTCAAAACCAGTTGCATGCAAAGTCGGGTAAACTGGGAGCAGGCCGGGGAAAACACGCTTAAGTGGGGCCTTGGAAGCAAAGGGAGGCCCATTATTTTTTTATTTTTTTTACACATCTTTCGGGATATAAATCATATATAATTATATACCTACACACACACACACACACACACACACATATATATATAAGAAATTCATTTTTATACTATGAAAAGGTTTGTAATTGCAAGTAAGAATAGGAAATTGGATAAAATTTTTTGTAACATGTCTTCTTCCTAAGATTAAGGGTGGTGGTGTTTGATCAACACTGCTGGGGAGCCATGAAGTAATATACTGTTTTGTTTTTAAATCCCCGAAACAGTGTTTCATGGTAAACAACTGATGATCCCTTGAAAAATAAAAAAAATTGGTATTATAGTAAATTCGAGAGTGAGTTGATGCAGTGATTGCAGGTGATTAAATGACTTACTGACTAGATGGTTTTTTAACGAATGATAAAAAGTAATTTTTTGTATAGTTTCAAATGTTAAAAACTTCAAAGACTATATATATGTGTGTGTGTGTGTGTGTGTGTGTAAATATAATTTTTTCAATTATATTTCACCTTTTTAATACTAATCCTTAACTCATGAAGCTCAATGTAATTACAGAGTATATCATTCAAACACTACTGTGTTTGAATATATGGTTAAGTTGTAGTTTTAGTCGTTTAGAACTGCTTTTAAGCTTCACGGCTCACTCTTTTTTTTTTTTTTTTTATTTTTTTTTATTACATTTTCACCCCAAACAAGGCAAATTGCCACTTTGGTGTAGGGGCTACTATCAGGGGCAACAACTACTGGGGTACTATGTAGGGATTTGGGCAGCAAGGTGTCGGTTCACGTTACACTTGAACTTCTGCACGTCAGTACTGTTGGGGAAGCAGGGACCTGGAATGGAATTCCAGAGTCTTGCGGTTCTGGGGAAGAAACTATTGGAGTAAAAAGATCTTTTACATCTAGGGACCTCTACAGTGTGGGGGTGGGATCTAGTAGCCTGTCGGGTTTGTTGAGGGTGCTCGCGTCGTGGGGGCACAAGTGATTGCAGTTCATCAGAGCATTCACCACTAAAATACTTGTAGAACAGGCAGAGGGATGCAACATTTCGTCGATGGGACAGAGGCTGAAGCTTAGATGCCAGTTCAGGGCCTATCAGATTTGCGACTCTCCTTTGAACCTTGTCAAGGAGCGAGAGACTAGTAGCAGATGCACCAGCCCAGATGTGGCAGCAATACTCCATACATGGGCGAATGGTGGCCTTATAGAGGTACAGGATACTTTCGGGTGTTAGTAGTTTTCTAGCACGGTAGAGAGAGCCTACCTTTCTTGCAGCGGCCCTGGCAATGCCTTCAATGTAATTGTTCCAACTCATGTTTCCTGTGAACGTTAGGCCAAGGAGTTTGAAAGATGGACTCTCAGATAAAGAGTCGTTGGCCATTGCTATTGGTGGTAGAGAGGGTTTCTTGTAATTATTGAATGAAACTAGTTTAGTCTTGGCAGCATTGAACGCGACCAACCACTTTTGTCCCCATTCCACTACAGATTGGAGGTCTTCCTCTAGTGTTTCTGCCATTTCTTTAGAAATGTGTTCATTCGTCTTCCTGTCGTGTCTGCCATAGAGTGTAGTGTCATCAGCATATATACCCATCTCAGAGGCAATGTTGTCGGGGAGGTCATTTATGAATATCAGGAACAATAGAGGTCCAAGGATAGAACCCTGGGGCACTCCCGCATTTATATCATATTGTTTAGATGTGCGACCGTCGAGGACTACCTGGATTTTTCTCTTATCTAAGAAGGATTTAATTATGTTAAGTATTCTACCAGTGATACCGTATGATCTGATTTTTCGATCAATTTTCAAACAATTATTACAGTTTTATAGATCACTTTCTCAGACATATTGTGAACATTTTTTTTTCAATTTTCATTCAGTAAAAACAAAAAATAGCAATAAACCCTACATTTTAGTCATAAACTCAGAAATATATAATCACCATCTTTAAAAACAAGTCACGAAAGTGACTAGCTGAGGAGGGCGATAACTCAAGTTTCTAATTTTCTAGTTAAAAGGCAGGGTTATCATTCTTGACTTTGCACTGAGAGACGACCCGAAGACTTACGTTTAAGAAGTTGATTACGGGGAGATTGAAAATAAGAAATGCCTTTTGGAATAAACACCCCTAAACTTCCAATGTAAAGAACGGCTTTCGGAATAAACACCCTTGACTTGGACAACCAGTGCACATTGACCTTTTTTTTTTATTACAAAGCTGATAGTATATTCCACACTTCTAATGAATTTATATCAGACTGATTTTTTTTTCCCCCAATTTAATATTAATCTAAATTTTAATTCGTTAAAAGTCGGTTTGTTTCAGTTCAAATTCTGTAGAAGCACTCTCCTATTCTCCTGCATTCATTTCGGGCTTTCACGTGTATGATGGCGCTTTTTTTTTTTTTTTTTTTTTAACATGGTAGTCACCACTTATCAATGCCCGGAAGACACTTGGGGATAAGGGTTATTGCATGTACAGTAATCAATGGGATAGTATTGTAGTAATCGTTAGTATTGGAGATTTGATAAAGTGTCTTACTTAAGGGGGCGCTTCGTCAGGAATTTGTTTATGTTGGACTTGAAGACATCCAAGTTGTAGTCAGGTGGGAAACAGGCAAACGGAAGAGAGTTCCAGTTCCGCAGGTGTGCACTTCTAGAAAGAAGCTTTGTTCATGGAATCTACGTTTTGATTTAGAATCAAAATTTATAAAGAATGGGGAAAATTATTAACAGTGGTTTCTCCTCCACTGACCGAGAACAGAAATGGTGAAGAGTAGCATCAGAACAGATACTACACTGTGATCTTGGCCCGAAGCAAACCATAATGTTTTCGTCAGCCATGATGAAAAAAAAAAAAAAAAAGGTGGGGGACAATTCAATTCGAAGTCGAGATAAAAAAAACAATAAACAAACAAAAAACAGCCTTATATTCAATGCAGTTTAGTATTAAAATCGTTAAACATCGTAATGTTTGATTTTTTTTCTTATTTTTAAACAAAACTACTAGATCGATTTACGTAATATGACATCGTCGTTCTGCAACGAGTACGTACATAATACAGACTTGTCTGTATTTTCTTTACTTTTAATTGCCGCTTTAAAGTGCTAAGCTGAATAAGTACCAAACCTTTTTGGTAATCGTGAAGAAAGAGAGAGCCTGTTTCCTCCGTTTGACTATAGGTGGCGTTACTGTCTGTCCACCCAGTTACGGAAGCACAAAATGTATATAATGGCACCTTGAAATAAAAAAATGTTTTTGATATATTTTAATTTTAAACATGTTTTTTTGGGGTTTGTATTACTGTACAAATAGATTCGAAAAAGTTGTCAAAAAACAAATATATAACAAATAAATGTTATTAAAGGCAAGATAAGTTACTTTTCTGCCAAACTGGATATATTTTTTGTGTTTTATTCAGCTCTAAAAACATACAGTGTTTACCGATGTATTGGAAAATTCAAGATGGCGCCTCACTCCCTCTTTAACACGGTAAGTTTGGGAAAAGGTGTTATAAATAAAAAACTATACAAAATACTATTAAAAACCCGCCGAATATATGTCAACCTATGTCACGGTAACATGTATTGAGCGAGTTTTTAATAGTATTTTATCCGATTTTTTATTTATAACACCTTTTCCCAAACTTACCGTGTTAAAGAGAGAATCAGACGCCATCTTGAATTTTCCAATACATGGGTAAACACTATGGTTTTCGAGCTGAATAAACATGTTACATTGAATAAAAACACGAAAAATATATCCAGTTTGGTAGAAAAGTGACTTATCTTGCCTTTGATAACATTTATTTGTTATATATTTGTTTTTTGACAACTTTTTCGAATCTATGTGTACAGTAATACAAACCCACAAAAGCATTTATTTTGAGCTTCCGTAACTGGGTGGGCAGACAGTAACGCCACCTATAGTAAAATGGAGGAAACAGGCTCTCTCTTTCTTCACGATTACCACCTTTTTATTAAAAGAAAGAAAAAGAGACTCGTTACTAAGGCGTAACAATTAAAATATATAAAAAACAACAGCTTATAGAAATATAAAACGCAATAATGTTATATATATAAATGTAAATAAGGGAGTTTCTCTCCTTTTCTGTTTTGAATTCAGGAACTCGGATTTCATTTTCGAAGATTGTCGTAACTCAGTAACAGGTTTAGCGCCTCTACACAAATGGGACGAAATATCGTAAAACTGAATTTCACATGTA
Organism: Euprymna scolopes; assembly: GCF_053919585.1. Lineage (NCBI taxonomy): Eukaryota > Metazoa > Mollusca > Cephalopoda > Sepiida > Sepiolidae > Euprymna > Euprymna scolopes. The sequence continues at coordinate 66,024,869 of NC_136521.1, read as the reverse complement.
GACGTAAGTCCTCGTATTTTTAAGATTATTGTATCCAAAAATTACAGAAATCGATAAGGTAAAAAATTAGGTCAATGTTTACGATGTGTCCCAGACCTCCCCATGTTAAGAACGGCTTCCGGAATAAACCCCATCCAACCTCTTATGTTAAGAATGGCTTTCGAGGTTCGGGGAGGGGGTTATTCCGAAAGCCGTTCTTAACATGGGGAGGTTGGGGTGCTTATAATACGCTGGGGCATATCGTAAACATTGACGGAAAATTATTTATTAAAGAAAAAAAAAAAAAAAAAAATTTGATGAAAACGATCGTAAGACACAGAAGAGTTCAAAAGGGAGGTAATTTTCCGTTTTGATTTAAACAAGATGGCGGCAGTTTTTTTAACCTGCTAAAACGATTAAAGTTGTTGTTTTTTTTAAATAATTCAGTAATATTCAGGTGTCTTCGATTACATAATTTGGAAGCTACCATTGTAATTTTAGAGTCAAAAAAAAAAAAAAAAAAAGAAAAAAAATCAGTTGAAACCATTGTTTTTAATCTGCAAACTCCATTTATCGACTACAAAATCTCGTCCCAATTCTGTAGAAGCGCCCCGAGTTTTACTGAATCAATATAAATCCGTCATGGATGGGGACTAAATTTATGGAAGAAATAATAAAAAAAATGATTTGGAACAACTTTATCATCTATTTTACTTAAAAAACAAACAAACAAAAAGAAAAACACATTCTAATAATTAAAATATTTGATTTCACAAGAAAAGATTTTTTAAAAAAGAGATGACCGTCGAATTCAATAACATTGCCATCTTTTTTTTTTTTTTTGCCATTTCTCCATTTCTTACCTTTCGAAACGGCCACCATAATCACCGCTCTCTTCTTGTTGCAAACAAAAAGAAAATTAAAACTGAAATTCTGAGGAGTATCCCAAACTCCTAAAACGTTAAAATAATGACAAAAAGTTCAGATATATTTGTTTTTCTTCTGTAAAAATTGTTTAAACATCAGTTATGAATTTCTTTCATGGTCTCCATGTTGATGCAAAAATTAAAAGATGATCGCTTTGTTTGTTTCTGACGTATTTTAAGAAAAATACAACTACAATAAATTGAACAAAATTCGATAATTATAGCTATTAAACTATCTTTTGATATTTATATCTTATAAATTAAATTATTATAGTTTATATGTAAATATTTTTAATTAAATTAATTCAAGCACGAAAAATACGAAACTAACGAAAAAGTAATAAAAAAAAATAAAAAAAAATGAAAAGAAATTCATTTGCATAATTTTTACAATATGGCGAACGAAGGAGATGTCCAGAAGGAAGGTAAGCGTAAAAAAATGTTTTCTTTTCTATTTATACTTGGTAGATATTTATTAATACATGCGTTTGAGATTCTTTCTCTTGTTGTATAGTTGGAGACTATTCAAGAGCACAATTATCTAAAAGGATTTTTCCTGTTTTTATTTGAATGTGAAAATATGACTTGCCATTTGCATCCCCCCCCTCTTCGACCGTGTTGAATCTTGTTGTGCTTTTACGAAACACGGAAAACAAATTTAATTTTTGTTTATAAAAATAAAATCTAAATTATTTATTTTATTTTGAAAATAATAAAATAATCTAATTAACCATATATGTGTATATATATATATATATTAGGAAGTCAATTGAACAAATTATTAAGTTTATCATTTTAAACTAAAAAGCATGCGTTTGAAACGTTGGACTTCTTTACAATAACCCCGCCATAAACAAAAATATCGCTTATGCATTTACTGTACCGCACTTTTTTTTTCTTTTTCTTTTTTTTTTTTTAAATAATAATTTGAAGTTTTACAATATCTTTTTTGGTTTTTCGTTATTTCTAGCGAGATTCGAAAATTGAAATATTGGGTTTGTATTACTGTACACATAGATTCGAAAACGTTGTCAAAAAAAAAAACAAATAAATGTTATCAAAAGGCCAGATAAGTTACTTTTCTACCTAACTGGATATGTTTTTAGTGTTTTTATTTAATGTAACATGTTTATTCAGCTCGAAAAACCTACAGTGTTTACCGATGTATTGGAAAATTTGAAATGGCGCTGCTGCTCATATACAAAATACTGTTAAAAACTTACCGAATATATGTCCGCCTATGTCATAGTAACATATATTGAGCGAGTTTCTAACAGTATTTTGTATATTTTTTTTATTTTTAACTCATTTTCCCAAACTTACCATGTTCAATAGAGAGTCGGGCGGGCGCCATTTAAAAATTTTCCAATACATGGGTAAACACTGTATGTTTTTCGAGCTGAATAAACATGTAACATTACATAAAAACACAACAAAATTATCCAGTAAAAAGTAATTATCTTGCCTTTAATAACATTTATTTGTTATATATTTGTTTTTGACAACCTTTTCGAATCTATGTGTACAGTAAAACAAACCCGAAATATTTAATTTTAAGTGAAATCAATGGTATCTTACTTTGTCATGTCTCAATAATGAAACTATCCAAAAATTACGAAAAACAAAACCGGGTTCTTGTGCACTTTTGCCACCGCGTTATTTTAAATATGATTTCTAGTTAAATTCAAGCTTTACGATATCTTTTTTTTTTTGTGCTACACGATTGGGACGAAATTTCGGAAATCGTAACCACGAATTTCACATTGAAACAATGGTATCTACATATTCCTCGTATTTTTAAGATGATTATATCCAAAAATTAAGAAAGTCGATCAGCAGGTAGAAAATTATTTGTTAAAGAAAATTTTAAAAAATACAATTTGAAGAAAACGATCGTAAGACACGGGAGAGTAATTTTCCGTTTCGATTTAAACAAGATGGCAGCAATTTTTCACCTGCTACCACGATTAAAGTTATTTTTAATAATTTAGTAATATTCAGGTAATTTCGACTGCATAATTTGGAAGCTACCATTGTAACTTATTAGAATGGACAACAACAGCAAAAAAAAAAATCAGTTGAGACTATTGATTTTTATCTGAAAACTAATCGACTAAAAAATCTACTCTCCATAGTGTAGAAGCAATCCCCCCCCTTTTTTTTTTTTATTAAATTGTTATGTGGAAGCACAAAATAGTTACAAAACATGAATGGCTTTTAAAATAATAACGGTATTATTTCAGCACGCTGGCAAAAGTGCACAAGTACCCAAAACGGATTTCGAAGAGAAGCGGAAATTAAGTTTTCCTGAAGTGGCCAAAAATTTTCAGTTTTCAAACTATTTACCTCCCTTGTGTTACAATTAGAACTCTCCAGTTTTTTCTTTATTTATTTGGCAAACCTGAAAGAGCTTTCAACCCTGCCGTAAAATTGGTAAAATTTTAAAAAAAAGCGTGAACTCGAATTAGAAGAAAAAAAAAAAATTTTCTTGTAGATTTCGGTGTGCTAAAAAAGAATCTGAAAACCGTATCCGTCGCAAATTAATAGTTTCGAAGATATTAATATTTTTCCAATGGATTATTTTCTTTATAAAATCAGCTATAATGGTGTAAGTCAGCTGATTGCGCATGCGCACAGAGGCCATTTATTTCACTGACTTCATTTACGCTACGCATGTGCGATAGTCACGTGACATTTCATAAGGCGCATGTATACATGGCGGACATTTTAAATTACAAGAAATATTTTCATAAAAAAAAAATTATCTCATTTTATAATAAAAATAATGCTGTTAGTAAGTTTTCACGACCAGTTTACAAAAAAAACATCTTTGTTTTCATTCTTTTTTTTTTTTTGGTGGGGGGTAATCATATATAGAACTTGTATAGCTTAACAGGTGTTTCTGCAGTTTAATTAACCGTTTTTCCGTAAGTAACATACCAAAATTTATCGAGCAGAATAATGATTAACCTTTACTCTGCTCGATAAATTTCGGCACGTTACTTACTGAGAAACGGTTATGTTTTTGTAAACTGCTCATGAAAACTGAATTTTTTTTTTTCTTTTTTTAAAAAATTTTTTTTTTTTTAGATCAATTAAAAAGCATTAAAAACTATGTAACAAAAATGAAGCACATTTGTTTTGAAAATGCCCGCTAAAAATTTCTCCGCAATGTTGCAAGTCACCGAATTACGTGAATAAATACGATGCGTTGTGATATTTATTTTTTACTCACGGAAACTAATAAAATGCTGATTTTTTAAAAAATAAATGATTTCTCTTCGGTCTGTGCACATGCGTAATCAGACGATTTACGCTATTGTAGCTGATTTTATAAAGAAAATAATCCATTGGAAAAATATTAATATCTCCGAAACTATTAATTTACGACAGATATGGTTTTCAGATTCTTTTTTTAGCACACCGAAATCTACAAAAACAATATATTTTTATCTACTAGTTCAAGTTCACGTTTTTTCGAGAATAATGCCATAAAATTATCGTCAATAACAGACATAACTTTGATATTTATCAGGAAAAACAATTTCGGTGCTAGTGCACTTATTGATCCGCGCTATTTTTTAATCGTATTTCCAAGTTTAATTAAAGTTTTATGATATGTTTTTTTTATTCAATTGTAAGGTTAAAGTACAGAATAACTACAAAACAACTTCCCCCTCCCCATGTTAAGAATGGCTTTTTAAATTACGTTATTTCAGCAAGGATCAATTTTTAAAAAGTTTCTTTAATGACTTTTAACGTGGGGATCATTTTTTAATTATAACGTTCCCCCGGAAAAATTAGCTGTAAAAGGTACTCTTGCATAATTTGACTTGGATTCTCGGGAATTCCCATTAATCATGGATCGGGCGATGAGGATATTTCCATAGGAATTTTTACTTCAGTCAACTGCAAAAAATACTGACAAAAATACAAATTGTCTCAGTCTAGAAGGATTTCTGTTTCAGTGACCAAGGGCAGAAAAGAAGTGTAGTATCAAAACAGACAGATACTACACTTTGCCAAGGAAATGCGAATATTCAAAAATTAAATAGAATGACTTAAATGTCATAATAGAAACGGATCCAGGAACATTTTATCGAATAGACAACAAAACAAAAACAATAAAAACACAAATAAATGTTACCAAAGGCAAGATAAGTTACTCTCCTACTTACCTAGACAAGAGTTTTTTTGTTTTTATTTGTGTGTGTGTGTGTTTTAACATATTTTAAAGAGTTTATTTACTTGCAAACACAAGTAGTGCTGAGTGTTAGCACGAGAAAAAAAAGTTGCTGACATGCGACAATCATTTCTGGGGAATCCCAATAATTACTCAAAATTTGAAAATTAAAGAAAATGCTGGTAGAAAACCCAGTGCTTGTTAACATAGGTGATCATTTAACCCGAATGATTTTAAGTGAAAACATTATATGATTACGTATCATGGCAAAATTAGTATAAATTCCAAAATTTCTGAAAAATAATCCAGTAAAAGATGTGCTAGATGTATTTTTCAAAAAAACAGTCATCCACGAATATCCTTAATTTGTCAATTTAAGTCATGGGTTATCTCCCTTGTTTGTCATTTCACATTAAAATATAAGATGAAACCGTGACCATCGTCATAGATGGCCTGTCAGCTGAAAAATGACGTCATCGCCATAGGTCCTAGCAAGCAAGATAAGTGGAACACAGACTGTCGATAATGAGCAGACATTTTTTACAGAAACGTTAGAAAACTTCAAAATTGGATTAAAAAAGATAAACATGATACTTTGTACTGAAACTCATCCAATATTAATAATAAAAAATGAATTGAAAGGGACAAAAGTTGTTAAAAAGTTTAAAAAGAAAAGGAATGCGATTTGATTTCTATGAAACTGAAGTTTATTCAATGGAAATAAATAAAAATGAGCAAATATTTTTTTAATTAAAAAAAAAAATTATTTTAAAAATCAAAACTGAAAAACAAACGATAAATTGGTTTAACTGAAATATGAACAATAAATTGGTTTAACTGAAAAACGAACAATTAGTTTAACTGAATAACGAACAATAAGTAAAAAAATGAATTCAAATAAATGTTAGTATAAACAAAGTTACTAAGGCAGAAATATTTCAAACATTGAATATTAAAACTTTTCAAAAATCTGTTGTAGAATTTAATTAAAAGTTCGAATTTTTCTTTTTCTGACATTTTTTTTTTTTTTACTAATATTGTCATTCTCTTTGCGACAAAAGTTGTTTATAAGGGAATTTGATGAACTCCATATCAGTATTTTTTCAATTTGCTGAATAGTGCGACCCTCATCAAAAGAGTCAACATGAAATAATCGATTTTGATCAGCCAAAATATTTAAAGTTATGTACATGGCTAATTTTCTCTGATGAATCGAATGCAAAAAAGAATCGCATTTTGTAAGTTTGTTTATAACTATATAATTATATAAGACAAAATTATTAGTTATATCATTTGGGTATAGCGGAGAACCTCTGTTAATACCCTGAAAGTAGCTGTTTAATTCAGCTATTCTTCAACAGCCTCTCTCCCGGATATTAAATTTTTGCAGCTATTGCATTTCAGTTTTTTGAAAACTGCATGATAGCAATAACCTGCTAAGTATAATATAACAGGAAGTACTTCCTTGCATTGATTAACATCATCTTCTGTTACATCTATGTTAAATTTATAAACATGTAACTCTTGCTCCCTTGTCATTTCATCCCAGTTAGTTTCTTTTAAATTTTTCAATTCAACAGTTCGATTATTAATTGGTAAGCTCAATTTTAAAACTGACAACATTCTGAGTTTTTTTTCACATTCATACACCTGACGTATCGATATATTATACTGATCACTAAGTTGTCGATACTGGCCAAACCTTGCCTTAAGGTTATCTGTCTGAAACTTTCCTGGTAATATATACACCATGTTCAGTACATTTATACAATATTTAGTCAATTCTAAAATTGCGTAAGTAGTATGGTGCAAAGCAGTATATGTTTCCTTTGTTAACTTACCAGATCTTCAATCCGTGGGCTTAGAACTAATTTAACTGATGTTGGAGCATTTCTCCTAACAAATACTCCGGATATCTTAGCACTAAGTGAGACTAACCTACACTCCTCAATCCCCTCTAACTACTTCAACATGCTTGGATATCTCCCACTCTGTCGTAAGGACTCTGACGGACACATGCACGGACTTTACATTCGTAATACCCTTCCCTTGACTAGAGAAACAAACCTAGAATTTGGATGATCAAGCCTTTATGTGCTTTAGACTAATCATGCAACACAACATTAGCTACTTTTACTTTCTCTACAGCTATCCCTTGACCCAGGACTGCACCATAATAAACAGTCTCTGACAGCATAGACGCAGCACTCTCCCTCGACACTAGTGCACAAGTACATCTATGTATTTGGTGACTTTAATGTCCACCACAAAAACTGGCTTGGATTCTCTACTTACACAGATGCAGCGGGCAGCACAACTCATAGCTTCTCTATATCTCACTCTCTATCACAAATTGTTACATTTCCAACCCGTTTACCTGACCAGGAAGAATAACACGCATCACTTTTAGATCTGTTTTTGACTATAGTTCCTGATTATTGTATAATGAATGCAACAGCCCACTTGGAAACGCTGATCATGCAGTGATAATGGTTGAAATCGCCCTAAACTGAAGAGCCAGTGCTCAAAACGACGAGATATTATAAACAGGCTGACTGGGAAGCCATCAAAGATCTTATCAGAGATGCCCCATGGAGAAATATTTTTTTTCTTCCTGCTGAACAGTGTGCATATAAGACCACTGAATGGTTCAAAACTGCAATTGAAGCACATGTTCCCATGCGGAAATTCTATAGCAAGCCCCACTCTTCCCAATGGTTTACTTCGACTTGCGCAACTGACATTGCTCAAAGGCAGCATGCATACCGCAGATTTAACCGGCATAAGTCCAGTTCAAACAGACAAAAGTACATAGAAGCTAGAAGTAACATTAAGAAAGAAATAGCGACAGCTAAGAGAGAATTTACGGAAACCACTAAAAAACGCATCGAAGCACAAAAACTAGGAACTTTTGACTTCTGGAAAATCTACAACAGTGTAGTAAATAATGGGAAATCAACAATTCCCCCACTAACCAACAATCACGAGGTTGTTTGCTCAGCAACTGAAAAGGCTAACATGCTTGCCAGTCGGTTTGCCTCAAACTCCACACTGGACCCTTCCAACCACCCCCTACCTGAATTTCCTATGTGAACAGACGCCACGCTAGACGATCTGAAAATCACACCTTCTCAGGTGCATGCTATCATAAAAAATCTTGACACTTCAAAAGCATGTGGACCTGATCTCATCCCGGCTATGCTATTAAAAAAATGCTCCGCCAAAGTAGCTCCAGTTCTCTCACAGTTTTACAACAAATGTCTTAATGAATCTTGCTTTCCTGCCTGCTGGAAAACTGCTTCTGTGGTACCAGTATTCAAGAATTCTGGCGAAAGAATTGACCCATTAAATTATCGCCCCATTAGCCTCCTCCCACTTTTTGCCAAAATATTTGAGACCTTAATTAACCATGTTCTAGTTCATCACCTTACAGATGCTAAACTTCTGACTGACAAACAATATGGATTTAGACAAGCCCGTTCCACAGCAGACATCCTCACTGTAATCTCATTCACTGGACAAAGCGGGGGAGGGTAGAGCGGTAGCTCTAGATATATCTAAGACTTTTTACAGGGTAAGGCATGAGGGTCTCCTCGGGAAAATTAGATCATACGGTATCACTGGTAGAATACTTAACATAATTAAATCCTTCTTAGATAAGAGAAAAATCCAGGTTGTCCTAGATGGTTGTACATCTAAAGAATATGATATAAATGCGAGAGTGCCCCAAGGGTCTATCCTTGGACCTCTACTGATCCTGATATTCATAAATGACCTCCTGACAAAATTGCCTCTGAGATGGGTATATATGCTGATGACACCACACTCTATAGCAGGCACGACAGGAAAACAAATGAACATATTTCTAAAGAAATGGCAGAAACACTAGAGGATGACCTCCAATCTGTAGTGGAATGGGGACAAAAATGGATGGTCACGTTCAATGCCGCCAAGACTAAACTAGTTTCATTCAATAATTACAAGAAACCTTCTCTATCACCTATAGTAATGGCCAACGATTCTTTATCTGAGAGTACATCTTTCAAACTCCTTGACCTAACGTTCACAGGAAACGAGTTGGAACAATTACATTGAAGGCATTGCCAGGACTGCTGCAGGGAAGGTGGGCTCTCTCTACTGTGCTAGAAAACTACTAACACCCGAAAGTATCCTGTACCTCTATAAGGCAACCATTCGCCCATGTATGGAGTATTGTTGTCATATTTAGGCTGGTGCATCGGCTACTAGTCTCTCGCTCCTGGACAAGGTTCAAAAGAGAGTCGGAAATCTGATAGGTCCTGAACTGACATCTAAGCTTCAGTCTCTGTCCCATCGACGAAACATTGCATCCCTCTGCCTGTTCTACCAGTATTTTAATGGTGAATGCTCTAATGAACTGCAAGCACTTGTGCCCCCACGACGTGAACACCCTCGACAGACCCGACAGGCTACAAAATCCTACCCCCACACTGTAGAGATCCCTAGATGTAAAAGATCTTTCTACTCCAGTAGTTTCTTCCCCAGAACCCCAGAACCGCTAGACTTTGGAATTCCATTCCAGGTCCCTGCTTCCCCAACTGTACTGACGTGCAGAAGTTCAAGTGCAACGTGAACCGACATCTTGCTGCCCAAATCCCGACATAGTACCCCAGTTTGTTTGTTTAGGGTGAAAATGTAATAAAAAAAATAGAAATGCTATTCCAAGTTTCTAACCAGTCACAGAGCACATTTAGAAAACTATAATTATCACTATTTAATGTAAATGGATTAGCATATTTATTACGAAGTCGACAACCCTTATATGGTGTTTTCACATTCAGTATTGTCCACCAAATATAAAATATTTGAATGTATTCTGCGATTTCTGCATAATTTGGCAAGCATTCCTGTTTTCCTAAGGTAAGTATATTCGTTGAAAATTTGCAAAACCAAATTAACATTTTGCCTTTCAAAAGTAGTCGGAGAAAGAGCTTTTGAAGTCAACTTGTAGCAATATTTCACAAGTGATTGAGATTCTAGGGCATAAAGTTTATGTAAATCGCATTGAAATTTTGCAGAAATAAGTAGTTATCAAGATATAAAAAGTTGTTTTTTTTACATTGTATTCTTTGTTGGCCATCTTTATGGCGCGCGCGTACATGCGTAAAAAAGATGTGCGCCAAAGAATACAATGCATAAAACAACTTTTTATATCTCGATAACTACTTATTTCTGCAAAATTTCAATACGATTTCCGTATTCACGATAGTCGAAAACCTATAAAAGTAGTCATTTAAAAGAAAATTGTGTAGGTGGATCTAATCTAAAAATTTACCTATTTTTCTTTCATTAACTATTAATAGTTTACGCACTTGTTTGGCCATTAAATTATGAATTAATCAAAATTGTTATAAAGCTTTAATTTAATGGCAACCATCTCACAGCTGGAAACTTCAATATAACAATATCATTTGGTAAATAAATAAATCGGTATTTATGCAGTTTACCTAACTAATAACAGGTATTAGTGCAGTTTAACATCTACAAATTGTTTTCATTTTAGGAGAGTTTCGTCTGCGCAACGTAAAAGTTAACAAAGCCTTACCGCCTCCATTTGCCGAAAATGGCTTTTTAAATTTGCTTGCGAATGTTAAACTGCAGAAGTGCCTAATAAAGTTATTTAGAAACCTATTCTTAATTTAAGGAGGGGTGGCTTACTTTATTCTCATCTAACAATTTAATAAGCAAAAAAATAACATAAAAAATTGGGAAATTTCTGTAAATTAACAACAGTAAAAAAAAAAAAAAAAAGGGAGAAAAATACAAAAAAAAAAGATTTTTCTTACGACCTAACCCAGCGTAGTATAAACACCCCAACCTCCCCATATTAAGAATGGCTTTCGGAATAAACACCCCCTGAACCTCCCAATGTTAAGAACGGCTTTCGAGGTTGGGGGTGTTTATTCCGAAAGCCGTTCTTAACATGGGGGGTTGGGGTGTTTATAATAAGCTGGGGAACGTCGTAACAATTTATGATTTAAAAAATAGCACAGATCACTCTGCATTAGCACCTACATACACACACACACACACACAAACACACATATATATAACTACTTCAAGCCTGAAGAATCCTATAAATATTTCATGGTAATATAGTTGAACTAAAAAGATAAATGATTTTTCTTATTTAGAATTATTTAAACAAGGAATTCCGTTTTACGATATCGCTTTTATTGTTAAGTGAAAGTACATAATATTTTCACCATACTCCCCATTTTAAATAAGTTTTTAAATGACAATTTATTATTTCAGCACATAAATTACATGTCAAATTCATTTTCATATACATACTTTCATTTTTATTTTAAAGTACGTTCTAAAAAAATAAATAAAAATAAAAAAAGACGCATTTTTTTTTTTTAAATATCTCAAACATTTTAACACTTACTCTGCTATATTTAGATGGAGTTAAATCCTTTCTTTTTATTGCATTAATCCACTGATAAATTATTTGCTTTTTGGGGAAATGAAAACACGTTAACTTTTGGTTCATTTTCGTAGTTACCTGGACATTTTGGGACTATACATCTCGACGGCATGTTTAAATTTCTTTAACCCTCCAAAACTTTAAACCCACTTCCAGTTTAGTCATGAGACACGTGACCAAATTTCAACAGACCGATGTTCATGACATCATCAGACTAAATTATAGTTGTCGCTAGGCCATCATATTACGGTAGCCACGATGAAACTTAATAATTCCTATTTTTACCTGCAAAAGTACTACTGGATCATTTTTCGTAAATTTGAAATTCATACTAATTTCCACATGACACATAAGTATATAATGTTTTCACCTGAAATGTGTTGGTTTAAAAGAGCACTAATATAAACAACCACCGAAAAAACCCACCTATTTATTTGTTTATATATATATATATATATATATATATATATATATATAACTACTTCATTTACTCACATAAAATTAATATATGAAAGTATAGATTTATTCGTAAACTTTAAGTATTTACTTCAAAAGTGCTCAATGCGTAAGTAGAGCTAGTTAGTAATTTATAAAATATATATGGCGATTAAGCTACACTGAACATTCGGCGTTTCATCCACTATAGGATTCGTCAGGCTTATGCGCGAATTCTGTGGTTGTTTCTTGTTTATATATATATTTAGTAATTTGATTGATAATGTAAAAATCAAATTATAATTAAATTAAAAATCAGTTTCATAAGAAGGAACAACAACAAAATCAATTATTTGTACGATCGTTTCGGAAAACTGTTTTTATTGTGGTGGACATCAAGTTACGGACAATAATTATTACATATAGTTTTTTAATAAACAAGGTTTCCTCATCAGCAAATTGTGAAGGGTTTTTATTAAATTTAAAAGACACGATAAATAAACCTAGCATTAAAAGTAAGGCAGATGTATCTGGAAAAAAATTTAAATAAAGGTCTGGATTTAAACTTGATAACAAAATTAATATGGGTTAGAGATAGAAAAGAAATAGAGTAAAATATAAATTTAGTTTAAGTACAATATTATACATACATACATACATACATACATACATACATACATACATACATACACAAATATATACATATATATATATATATATATATATATAATATATATATATAATTACACAATAGCAGGCCACCTAGCGTTGCCTGGTCGAGATTATTATTCATGCAGATTTTATATTTTAGAGCCAATTTTCTATTGATTATCATATTGTACCTAATATATAGTTGTGATTTTAAAAGTAAAAAAATGACTTGTGCCATCAGTTAGAATAAAAACCAAAACATATATCTCTTATATATATATATATATATATATATATAATGTATGAGCTAAATCCACACATATACAAAAAAAGGAAAAAATAATGTTTAACCTACAATTTTTAATTAGTGTATTGCACGGAATCCCCCCCCCTCCGGGTATAGTCGACTTAAGCCAGGTCATGGTCAATGGTTTTTTTTGTTTTTTTTTATTTTGACTTCTTAGCAGCTATTTTACAGATTAAAAACTAAATTGAAAGTGTGTTACATGTCCAAATATCGTATATATTAAATTTCAACTCTGTAGACCAACTATTTAGTGAGGAGTTTGGTAGAAACTTTTTGCACACGCACTGATAGTATAACTTTATATATATACTAGTCTGGGTGCCCGGCATTGCCCGGGTGTTTGGAGATGTAAAAAAAAAAAAAAAAAGTGGTAGTAGGTAGGCAGACTCGAACCTGTGACGCAAAGGCGCAAAAGAAAGTGAAAGGAAATCTGACGTCTTATCTTTATTCCATGACGTGACCGGAAGCGTAACGCGTTCAAATTTAATGTTGTTAATCAAAAAGATGACTTGCAGAAATGGCGTTTTTAAATCTCCTATGAAGGTTGTTTTTAATGTGGGGGGAAACCCTGCTCCCTGCAAAACAGGGGGCACTCTGGCAGTATCCAAATGAATAGTAATTGTCTCATATGAAGGGTTTCCTCTACATTGACCAAGAACCAATTACAGAACAGATACCACCCAGCTCGAAGGCCAGGCATTTGCGAATTACAGAACAGATACCCAGGTGAAGGCTGGGAGTTGGCAGTTGCATTCGATTAGTTTTGCTTTATTTACGTGAAAAAGAGAAACAAACAGCTGACACGACGGAACGGTGGGAATATTTTAAAACTCGACCAAAAAAATGAAAGAAACTGTGTCTGTTTGCGAATCTGAGATATTACGATCTAGGAAGTCTGTAAAAATTTCTTGCGGAATCTAACCGACACGAGAACCCCGATGCAGAAAGCCTTTCGTGGACATACACAAACGCGCGCGCCCATTTGGCTTTTATATATTAGACTAGCGGGGGGTACCCGGCATTGCCCGGGTGTTTGGAAGTGTGTGTGGTTTTGGGTAAATCGAAACTGCGGCAGGGGGGGGGGAATAAAAATAAAAAGTTTGGGTAGGGTAAGTATGAGGATCGAACCCGAACCCTTGAGGCAAAGTTGGAAATTAAAGTGTGAAAAACAAAACGTGCGATATTAACCACTGGGCCACCGCGACATACAACGGAAACATGTTTAAATTTATTCAAGTATTAAAAACAGAATTGACACGTGGCCGCAATAAAAGTTAAGTCTGCTGCTTCTATTTGACCTCATTAATGAGATCAAATAGAAGTCGCGCAGTTGACTTTGCTGCGGGGAAGCATTTGGCTTTGTTTACCCAATTCCCCAAGATGTTGGGGAGGAGGAAACCAGGTCCCCATTGTCCAGATTGAATAGCAATTGTCTGATATAAGGAGTTTGGCCCCACATTGATCAAAGCTGATTGCTTCTGGACGTTTCCCGGTGCAATTGCCAGGAACAGTAGCTTTGAATTAGTTTCGCTTTTTATACGAAAAAGCTGAACAAACACAAGACTGGCTGAAATAGCAATAATTTTGTAAAAATTGACGTAAATAAATCTAAAGGCGACCCGCATTTCCAAATCCTAGATATTATTATCTAGGGGGTATATAAACAGTTCTAAGCGATAGTAACCCCCCCCCCCCGGAGCGTCGGCGAAAAAAGCCTTTGCGAGACATACATGAAATGGTCACACACATTTCGCCTTTTATATATATAGAAGGTAAACAAAGGAGTATTTCAGTGTGCTACATTTTCATCTTAAATTCTACGCTGTTATGCAAAATGTAGAAACTATGCATAAATAGAATTCAGCATAATAGTGAAATGAAACCAAGCATTTAATAAGAAACCATGAAAATGAATAAGCAATTAACACTTGTTTTTCAGAGGAATATGCGAATTAGTTAACTTTTATATACTCGCTTGCATATGCATGACCAAGTATATTAAAAAGTTTGTTTCAATAATTTTTAAATAGAAAAAGTAGGCTTTTAATATCAGTGTCAGAGCAAGAAAATGCGACTTTATAGGTATATAGATATATAATATTTTTTGACAACTTTTTTGTTTTGTTTATATTTCTAAATACCCGGATCTATTTAAGGATATTACTGTAAAAAATCCTAATATTCTGATACTGTCAATCGTTTCGATCAATAGTTCTTTTAAAAGTTAGCTATGAAAACAAATTTAGGAAAAAAGGGACAATTTTTGCTAGGTAAGAAAATAGGGAAATTACGAAACAACTATTGATTGAAATTAGATTTTATATGACCATTATTAAAGGAGATATAATTAAACAAAAAAAAAAAAGGTTACCCCCTCCCCTAAAAAAATCTATTTTCAATCGATATTTATTTTTAATTGCCCAATTTTCTTAACAAGAAAAAATTGTCCTTTTTTCTGAGCACCAAGAAAATATAGATCAGCTATTGGTAAAACTTCAACTATTTTATCCTTAACTGTTGTCTATAATGGTTGGTTATAGTCAGCTAACTTCCAGGGTAGTTGCTTCCGAAAGTGTTGACAAGGGAAATCAGTTCCATCACTATTATAATTCTTTAGTATCGTAAAGCGATTTATTGAAATAAAATCTAAGAAAAGGATATTATTGAAAAAAATAACAAAATTATAAAAAAGATAAAAAGAATACAATTAGTCTTTATTTGCACTTTTAATAACAAAATTAAAATTAAAAAAACAGTTTTGATATTTTATAAGTTATAGATTTATGAAATTATAAATGTTTTTTTGTTTTTTTTTTTAATTTTAAAAGTAAAAATTCTTTCTGTGAATTTATATATGTTTATGAAATATAAAAATAAAATTATTGAAATCAAAATCACAAAATTTCAAAATATATAAATAAAAAATGTATCCAATATATAATGTTCTTAAAATAGTTTTAAAAGATTTTTAAAAGTGTTTTCAATAATTCTTAAAAAAAAAAAAATTAAAATTTATTTCAATAATTCTTAATTAAAAGAATGATCAGAAAACATTAAAAAAAAAAAGAGTACATGAACAGGGGAGATATAGACGTGAGAAAAAAAAGAAGCGAAGGAACTAATTTGTCTTGTCACTGCTTCCAGTAGCAGCCACGCTGGAAATTAAGAAGTATGTTGGCGGAGTATAACCCAAGGGTTCTATGTTGATGAAGTGGCAACGTCATATAGCGGAGGCCAAATTTTCAAGGTACACCAGTGAGAGCGGATCACATTGTTAGGAAGAAGAGGCGTTATACCATGACTGATGTAAATATTTAGGTGTCGTGATTATGACCTCTTCACCCTCTATATTAGGCACCGCCAAAACTGGGGGGGGGGGGCAGGTCAGTACTTTTTGACGGACCGTCTTTTTAAAAATCTACCAAAAATCAGGTAAGTATCCGATCAATACGAAATTTTCAGCGATTATTAGGAGAAGAATGAACTTTATAACAGTGTACTTATTTTTCATAAACGATATTTATATATATATATATATATTTTTGCTTACAAACCCCCCCTTGTTTTGAAGTGGGAACAAATATGCTTAAAATAATCATCTGAAACTGAACAAAACATATTGTGTTGTTGTAAGGGACAGAATTATAGATTAAAAAAAAAAAAAAAAAAAAAAATAATTTGCATACCTTATTTTGACGTCTGAATATCAGAACTTCGATTGTGTTTAATTATCCCGCTTTTGAGTTTTGAAGTGTGAAATTCGGTGAATATGTTAAGTAAAATAATTAATTTAAGTTAAGCAAAACAAAATAAAAAATTTTTTAATATTTATACGAAAAAAGCCATTTTAAAATTTTTGATAAATAAATTAACAATTTTTTTTTAGCGAGCCGAATAATGCATGACCATTATTAAACAGAGCATGCTTTGAATAATCGATACAAAAAAAAATTGATAAATATTGTGCCCTTTGTGTTAAAAATAGCATCATTTTTTTCGATCTCGTTTGAAAACGTTTGCCGCCTTTCGATTACGGTGGACCAAACGCGCTGAAATAATTTTTTTTTTATTCTGCTTTAAATTGCCCCCCCCCCCATTTTGGGGAGCCTGGGCCCCACACACATACACATTAAAAACCAAACTCATACAAATGGTCACCCATCTGGTACTGGTTAGCCTCAGCTTAATAATACATTGAAATTTTCGTCACTGAAAAATAAGTTTTTTTGGCCTGTTTGGTCTTCCATAGTTTTCTTCTTATCAAAAGAAAACGTAAAGAGTCGATCTGAACTCTACGTCGACGCGAAATATCTGGTTACCTATATGAATAAGTGGAATTATTTGAAATTCAGGTACTTATATTATAATATTTTTGCATATTCTCTTAGAAAATCATATTAAATCTTAGACAATAAATAAATAAATTAATTATTTCAAAAACCCTTTTTTTTAAATATTTAACGTACGTTTTTTGTGCAAGACAAAAAATGTCAATTGTTAACTTTTTGGGAAAATTTAACATTTAAAATTGAATTAAAAATAGTAGAAAAAGTTTTACATTATTCTGTTTTCTATATGATAAAATTCAGGGTTTTATCTTTCTGGAAAAAAAAAAGTTACTCAGAAATAATGGATTTTAATAAATGTAATTTAGTTTTAAAAAACAACAACAACTTGATTTTGCGGCCATTTTTGGCGGTGCCTACTCTATATTAACCGTAACCTAAGTTTTAGGTTTTGTTAGGTTCGTATTTTTGGTATTAGCACTGTTATCCACCCACATCCTTCTCCCCGAAAAAATGAATCCAACTTTGGTATTTCTACAGAATACAGTTCGTGCTGAGATAATAACGTTATTATTTAAAAATCCATTCTTAACGGGACGGGAGACCGTTTTGTAACTTTTGTGTACTTTCACCTAATAATCTATATATATAAAAGTGAACGTGTCTGTGTGTGTTTTCCTACGCAATAACTCTGTCAATTTTTAGTCTACAGACTCGAAATTTGATATACAGGGTACTGAGATTTGGGAAAATTGATGTGATCGGTTTTTGGCCAGAAATTTGGCGATTAAGGGGTCAAAGTTCAACGATTTGACCTTTTGAGAACTCTACCAAACTCCTTCGACAATTTGGGGTCTAAACACTTGAAATTTTAGATATAAATTCCTTGGACATGGATCTAACTTAATAACTTGATTTGAGCCTAAAACAATAAATTTTAAGGGATCATAATAGGGGTCAAAGTTTAAAAAAAAATTTACCTCTGCGGTCTCTTCCAAATTACTCAGACAATTTCTGGTCTAAATGTTTGAAATTTTACATAAAGGGTATTCAGAGATAGGGCAAGCTTTTTCATCAGTTTAGGTCAAAAATTTTTAGTTACCAATATATAAATGTATGTATGTATGTCTGTTTGCATGTCTGCCTTAAACTTTCAATAGAAGCGACGGATTTTACCAAGATCAGTATCGATTTAAAGTTCGACCTTTCATACAACAAATATTGAAAAATTGGCTAAAAATAATATCTTCCCCTTCAATTAGGCACTTTTCTAGAGGGGTGGTCACTTTTTTCACCGATATTTTTTAAAGTTATCCTCTCCTTTAGATTGTCTAGCCTTAATTTAAAAAAATGTCACTTCTGGTTTAGCGGTGGTCGTAACAGCATAAATGTTAGGTTTTACCCCGTTCTTTTCCTCCTTTGCGGTACGGGTTCGAGCCTGCCTTCCTACTACCACCTTTTTTTTTTTTTTTTTTTTTGCTCAACATGCACATCTAAACACCCGTCAACGCCGGGTTGAAATGCTAGTTTAATAAATAAAAGAAGTGCCAATGTATTACAGCGGTACCAGCTTGATGGACGAATTTGGAACTCGAAAACTTACACAATTGAAAAATGGTCTTAAATTCACCGTCTGCCTTTACTTTGAAATGTCCCAAAGACTTAAATTTTGAAGAAAAAAAAAAGTTTTGTAACTAATTCTATGAAACTTGACATGAACTTGTGAAAGAACTATTTTTTTCCGAAAGAAAATAATTTTATAAATGCATAACACTTTTAATTTATTCCATTATTCGTAGTTAACAATTCAGTTGTATTGTTTTTTTTTTTGTTTTTTTTTAAAAACTTTTTGTGCTGATACATTAGTGGTATCATTTTGAAAAATTGGGACCGCTCTAATACGTTAGCACCATAAAAGAGACTAAGAATTCCATTTAACTTGAAAGTCCTAGCTAAAA
The DNA here is from genome assembly GCF_053919585.1 of Euprymna scolopes. Classification (NCBI taxonomy): domain Eukaryota; kingdom Metazoa; phylum Mollusca; class Cephalopoda; order Sepiida; family Sepiolidae; genus Euprymna; species Euprymna scolopes. Next base: position 66,005,675 of record NC_136521.1, on the reverse strand, counting down.
AATAGTACAGACATATTCTTCATAAGTATCTGTACTTTTAGGCAGTTCTTTGTGGAAAAACTTGTTGGGAAAAAAAAAAAATCATAATGGCGGATGAATTTTGTATACAAATTTAATATAAAAATAATCAGTACTTCTTAGTTATTATATAGTGAAATCTGAGAATCGAAATATTGAATTTCAAATAAAACCAATTATATCTACATAATTGTCATCTCGAATTTAGTAACATATCCAAAAATTACAAAAAAACCCAAAAAAAAAACCCCGCTATGATAGAAAATTATTAATAAAAATAGTTTTCTGAAATAAAATTCAAGTTTATACATAAACTAGCATTTCAGTCCAGCGTTGCCCAGGTGTTTGGAGGTGTATGTTGAGCAAAAAAAAAAAAAATGAAAAAGCAGTCAATTTTTTTAACTTTGACCCCTATTATGACCCCTTAACATTTATTGTTTTGGGTTCAAATCAAGTTATTAAGTTAGATCCATGTCCAAGGAACCTATATCTAAGATTTCAAGTGTTTAGACCCAAAATTGTTGGAGGAGTTTGGTAGAGTTCTCAAAGGTCAAATCATTGAACCATGACCCCTTAACAGTCAAATTTCTGGCCGAAAACCGATCACAAAAATCTTCCCAAATCTCAGTACACTGTATATCAAATTTCGAGTCTGTAGACTGAAAGTTGACAGAGTTATTGTGTAGGGAAATGTAGACAGACAGACACACACACACTTTCACTTTTATAGATATACAGATTCAGACTACTGTTCTTTATCTGGAGCATTATTTTCATAACATTTTGGCCGATGCAACCTACAACCTTCTTTAGGTGTATCTTGTTGAATCTTTCAGGTGAACGCAGAAATCTTTCCATCAAACTTGGGAAACTGTAGGTGGCACTCAAAATACAATTGCGAATTATTTAGGACTTCTATGCATGGCTGACAGAACGAGTGCATGCTACACCTGTGAACTAAATAAAAGGTTCCATTTGAAAATCTGTGCAGAATCCCAGAGTTTGAGAAAATATACCTGAAGAATTTCGGAAGTTACATTGATCAAAATATTGTGAAAACAACACTTAATAATAGTAGTTTAAAGAATCGAAATAAAACCAGAGTTATTGCATAGGGAAATGTACACAGACACACACACACAGGCACGTTCACTTTTATAGATATATAGATAAACAGCATGTTTTCAGGGGAAGTAACTCAGTCCATCTTATTGCAATTAACGGCAGATTTCATTGATTAAAAAAATCTTAAAAGTACATTTTCATGTTATAATGCAGCAATATTGCAACATAAGTAGATATTGCTTTTAATTGAAATTAATATATATGGATGTTATGTTTCTGAATTTTTGAGATGAGAATTGGTTATTCGTTTTATTTGGATGAGTCGGACTACTGTTCTCATCTTGAGTGTCATTTTCACAACGTTTCGGTCTATGTAACCTCCAACCTTCTTCAGATGTATCTTTTCGAACTCGGGAATTCGGACAGAATTTGAGCGGAAACCTTTATTAACTTCACGGGGGTAGCATGCTCTTGTTTTCTCAGCCATAACTAGATTGAGGTTCTTAGTAATTTGTAATTGTATTTTTCGGTTGCCCACACTGAGGATTGAACCTTCAACCTTCTGGAGAATATCAGTGTGGGTGACTGAAAAATACAACTGCGAATTACTAAGGACCTCTACTATAATACATATAGTATTGGGACATAATTGCTGAAAAAAATTTAAAGAAATAGAATCTTATTTTTTATTTTTATCTTTTTTTGAAAGAGGGGCAGATTTAATACTTGCATAATCCTCAAGTCTGGCATGTATATATAGCTATACTCTTATAAATTTGTTTTTTTTTTATGTATTGGTATTCATATTAAAAACCGTTTTTTCTATTTATTTAAAAAAGAAATACAACGTTATTATATATGGGTTGTGGAATTGCATTCATTTGCAAAAGATCTAGCTAATTTGCATATTCTTTTAAATATTCATTTTAATTACTTTCTTAGTAGTTTTTTCGGTTTTCTTATGGGATGATCGTCTTTAGTTAACTATAACATATAATTATATTCGTGCAGATATTCTATATTATTTATACTTGCATAATATTTGTGTAAAAAGGTTATAGTAAACCCAAACCTCTTTCTATGTATACTTATGAATGCGTGTATATATTTGTTTAAAAAAATTTGCCTATCAAACTCCTCTGTCAGTTTTTGGTTTACAGACATGAAACTTAATATATAGGGTATTTGAACCTATGTATATTTGGGTTTTAGATGGGGAAAATTTGTGCAAAAGTGAAAATTAAAAAAAAGAAAATGGATTTTGTCAGGTGAGGGTCGAACAATGGCATTAAGAATATGCATGTATAATGCAATAGCTATTGGTTCATGTTTTAATCTTTAGTTTTGCACAAGTAATTTAAAAAAAAAAAAATTTTTTTTAAACTTTTCAAATTATTACTATATATTGCGTCCAATATAATATAATATGAAATCTGCATTCATCAAAATATCATTTAAGCATATTTTACGACTGAGTAATGCCGGGTGGCCTGCTAGTGTGTGTGTGTATATATATATATATATATATATATATATATATATATATATATATATATATTGTGTGTGTGTTAGTTGTGGAGAAAAATTATGATAAAATTTTTATGTTGTCATCAAATTGGTTGTGCAGATGTATAAACACTGATAAAGTGTTAGCATTCCTTCCTCTCTACAGAAAAATGATTTTTCAGAATAGCCAACAAAGAAAAACAAAAGGTGGAAAAATAAATATACAACAAATAAATGTTACCAAAGGCAAGATAAGTTACTTTTACATACCTGGATAAGTATTTTGTGTTTTAACTTATTTTAAAGTGTTTTTCTTTTACTTAAAATTGAAAATAGTGTAAAGCCTGTCGATTTAGAATGAAAAACAAGATGGTGGTTGTATGAAATGTATTTAAGCCTCAATAATCACTAAAAAATTAAACAAAATACATTTTCATGCAATTGGTGACATTTATTGAATATGCATCAATTACCATTTTATTGTTTTAACTCAACAGGTTTTACACTACCTTTTTTTTTTTTTTTGTTAAGTTAAATACACTTTAAAATAAGTTAGAACAAAAACTTATCTGGATAGGTAGAAGAGTAACTTAGCTTGCCTTTGGTAATATTTATTGGTGCTTTTGCTCTTATTGAACCATATTGTTTTTAAATAGTATTTTCAAGTTAGTTATACAATATCTTTTTTTATTAAATTGTTAGATGACTAAAAGTACAGAATAGTTACAAACCCCCTCCTCTCCCGATGCTAAGAATGGCTTTCTAAATTCCATGATTATTTCAGCATGGTTCAATAAGTGCATAAGTACCTATTTATTTGTTGTGTATTTAATTTTTCACACCTTTTGTGCTACTTAGGAAAAATAAAAATATAAACAAAACATTTCAGTTACCCTAACACCTAAACTAAAGTTTCTTAACATATTACCACCCAAAACTTAGGGTTAATGGTTAAACTAATGAAATTCATCAATTTTACTGATTCCACATCCAGTATCACAGCGGTATAACACTTTTACTGCATGTATGGGCTACGATTAAAGATTTTTTTTTTTTTTTTTTTTTCATAGTATTACTTAATAGTGTATTTTAGCGAACAGAAATTGGATTAAAAATTAATTTATAGTTAAAGAAATTTTACCTACGTTAGAAGCGTTGTATGTATTTTGAAATTAAGAATTATGCATATAAAATACGTTTGGAAGGCTAGAAAACAGTGCATATTTTTTTTTATGAACAAATTTATTTGTTTATTTAGATATTTTGATGATACACATCCTTGTCAATGGAAGTCTGGGTTTTTTTTTTTGTTTCTTTTCTCTTTTTCTGGTCCGCGTGGTGGAATTCGATATTTTTTTATAAACAAATAAATTTATTTATAAAAATATATATATATATATATATGCATTTTAGGGTTTGTGTTCCTTGATAGAAGCGCTAGTTGTGTTTGAATAAAATAAATATGTATTAGATACGTTTCAAGCCAAAACAACGCATTATTACAAAATAAACAGATATTTATTTTGTTTGAAATTTATAAATATATTTCGAAGATAAACTTCATCGTCAGTATGTCTTTTTTTTCTTCTTTTTTTTTTTTTTATTGCCATGTTGTAGTTGGAGCATCGTAGAAATCCATTTGTTTTTTTTTTACAGTAGTCTTTTCAAATGTCAGAACGGTGTGTTTGTCACGCGGAATTCACGTTAGGGTTTGTGTTCCTTGATAGAAGCGCTGGTTGAGTTTAAATCAAGTCCAACGTTAACAAATTCCTAATGAACCGCCCCCTTAAGTAAACACTTTCAAATCTCCACACTAACGTACTGTACTTGCAATAATCCTTATCCCTGAGTGGCTTCCGGGCCTTGATAAGTGGTGACCACCGTGTAAAAAAAAAAAAAAAAAAAAAAAAGTATTAGATATATTTGAAGCCAAAACAATGCATTATTACAAAATAAACATTTATTTATAAAAAAAAAAAAAATATATATATAAAAGCCAAGTACGTCCAAGGATGGAATACTGTTGCCATATCTGGGCAGGAGCTGCCAAAAACAGCCTATCATGCCTTGACAGAGTACAAAATAGACTTCGTGGCTTAGTGGGGGATGCCCTTTTCTCTACTCTGCAACCCCTCTCTCACAGAAGAGACGTTGCGAGCCTATCCTTGTTTTATCGTTATTTTCATGGCAGGTGCTCGTCTGAACTTCAATCCCTGGTCCCCCCTCGCCAATCTTTCATGAAAAACACCCGTCTAGCTGAATCCACTGTGAAAAATTTCCCCCACTCTATATCTGTGCCTAAATCAAAACGCGGATTCCATGAACAAAGCTTCTTTCTTAGAACTGCACGCCTGTGGAACTCTGTTCCGTCTGCCTGCTTCCTTCCGGACTACAACTTGGATGTCTTCAAGTCTAATGTTAACAAATTCCTAATGAACCGCCCCCTTAAGTAAACACTCCATCAAATCTCCACACTAACGTAATGTACTTTCAATAACCCTTATCCCTGAGTGGCTTCCGGGCCTTGATAAGTGGTGATCACTGTGTAAAAAAAAAAAAAAAAAAAAAAAAATGCATTGCTTTCTAGTCTTCCAAACGTATTTTATATATGTAATTCTTAATTTACTTAATTTTACCCGTGTTCGAGATACATGTAGTAACCACTGGCATCCATAAAGCTGTAGTTTCAAAAACAAGAAATGCAATAGTTATCTTCCGTTTCAACCATTTCTGTTAGATTTTTTCACAATTCACTTAGCTGGAAGCATTAGATTGGACAAGAGAGATTACTGAATATTTCCGGTTTTTGAAAACAAAACTTTGACATATGGATACCATTTTTTTTTCTTTTCTTTTTTTTTTTTTTTTTAATGAAAGTTTAGCACGTCTCGTAGACGGATCCCTATTTATTTGTCTCCCCACAAGAGCAGAGTTAGGAATAAAGTTGGCTTTTAGTGTGGGGAAAATCTCTTTCGAAAAGGTGCGTTCTAGGTTGGTTGAACAATAGGTTCTTGTCCAGAATTCCCCTTATATTAAAAAACAAAAATCTGTATGATGTACCTACTAACGACAAAATTAAAAGATCATATTCCAAAAATCACATGAATTGATCAACTAGTTTTATTTTCATAAAGAAAATCATTTTAAAGTGATTGATGGGAATTTGTAGGCTTTAAAATATAAATCTAATAAGAATTATTGAGTTATATCCCTTTGTTTCTTGACATTTTTTTTTCAAAATAATGACCGAGACGATTACTTGTTGAGTACTCATAAAATTTGAGTTTCTTAGGTAAAAATATAACTACTTGATCAACTTACACGATTTTTGGAAGACGATAGTTTCGTTTTGTCATACGTATGAACATGATACAAATTTTTATTTAATATGGGGGAATTTTTGACAGGAACCGAAAAATGAAAATTGCCTCAGTCTGTTGTCTAAGTATAGAAAATTGTATCGAAACAGATACTACACGGCTCCTAACCAAATTTGCGAGGTATCACAGGGATGATTTTAAGTTCATCGTATTCTGTGTAACATCCATGTCAGCTTTAAGAAAGTAACTTCCAGATTAACCTATCTCTGCCCTGGTCTTTATTTATCCCTTTTCATTTTTCTCACTTCCTCCCATATTTTCATTGATCTTCCTCTGTGAACTTGATCTGCTAACATAACTTTTCTACGAAATGCAAAACTCTAATCCATTCTGTTATTAGTGGCCATACTATTGGAATACCATTCTAAGTTATTTGTGAATAATAGTACGTGTGTCTAAGCAGATTCCTGATTTCAAAAAGTGACTTTGAAAGTGTAAACTGCTTCAGCCATTTTCATGATTGACTCTGGATTCTCCATTGGAACCCTCTGGATGCCCATTCATTACAAGCACTAAAAATAATGGTAAACCCCCTTAAGTTATAGCAAGTTTCATTGAACGTTAAATGCCGGAAAAATATAATCATCCTTGGTGCTTGTCAAGAATCGCCCCCCCCCCCCACACTTGATGAAAAAAAAAACCCAAAATAAAGAAAAATCTTTACGATGTATGTACCTGTCAAAAAAAAAAAAAAAAAAAAAAAAAAAAATTTACTTTTTTTTATTTCTAATGTGTTTTTGCAACTTACTAACCTTGACAATTGTTAAGAATTTCCAACTGGAAAAAAAGGACACAATAATTGAGAAATAACTGTTACCAAAGACAAGAAACGTTACTTTTTAGTCGCATGTAAGCGACTCTATAAGTCATTCCGTAGGTCCGTCGATAACACTTTTGTGCTTGGCCTTTTTGGTTAAGATCAAAGGTCTGCTGTTCTTAGCTTTTTAAGCTTTTCTTGGCCTTTTGGCCAAGATCAAAGTGTAGTATCTGTTCTTACTACATGCTGTACTTATTGTGATATAAAGTGGGGGATCACTTTTCTGTATTAATTTAATGTAAAATGATCACCCACTTTACAACCAGTCAGTCTCAAAGCCATTCAAGTCATTCTCTAGATCATTCAAGTTGTTTTTGAAGGATTCCAGTTATTTTTTAAGCATTCAAGTCATTCAATTCATCCTTAAGTTCATTAAAGTCATTGTAAGTCATTTACTTTTTATTTATTTAAGTCATTTCAGCCCATTTTTCGGTGATTTTAGTTTATCTTTAAGAATTTCATGTCAATCCTACATTCACGCATTCATTCATTACACGAGAGCACGCGACTAATGGCTATCGGCCTTGTTCTACTTACCTGCTGATTTTTAATTTTTTATTTTTTATTTTGAAACACTTTTATTTACACTTTAATTTTTGCCTAAAATATACTTTGAATTTGTCTAAAAATAAAATTGGCTGCCCCCATTTTCTAGAAATCATTAATGTCTGACTTTTTGGTCCCTCGACAGAATAAGGATTGGACGTAGTAATTCTCTCCTATTCGTCTGTTCATTTGTTCACTCTTTTCTCAATAACCATGCCTTGGATTTTTTTGAAATTTGGCATAAACATTAGTCGTGGTGAAAGTAAATTTTCTGACTGCATGCTCGGCTTGTTTTTTTTTTTTTTTTTTTTTTTTTTTTTTTTTTTTAATCTAATTGTGAGAATAACAACCAAGACAAGAATACTGGTCCAAACAATTCAAATAATACAAATAGATGACAATTCTTTTGTTAGATGTAAAGCAGTTGGCTTGGCAAGGGAAAGAATGGGAGGAAATCACACTCAGGATGAGAATAGTAGTCTAAAAATTTCAGAAAAATGATATCACATCGATACGGATCTGAATACAAAAATGGAAACAACTGCATGCCTTTTCCGTTTTATAAAAACATTGCATATTTTTAAAATTCTAATGACGTTTTTGTTTTTTGTTTTTTTTTACCATTCAACAATAACAGCCATAGTCACGATACACCTCAAGAATGTTAGTTGTTACATTGGCTGAACCATTGTGTGGATATCACTCCAAATAAGAACAGCAGTCTAAACAGTCCAAATAATACAAATTATTAATCCTCATCTCAAAAATTCAGCAAACACAATAAGTACGAACCCGAATTCATACAAAAATGGAAATGACTTGGCGCTCTTTGTTTCATAAAAATATCACATAATTTGAATTCTAACGACTAGCTACAACCACTACCAACAATTTCCCTTACTCTCTATCTGTGCCTAAATCTAAACGCAGATTCCATAAACAAAGCTTCTTTCCTAGAACTGCCTGCCTGTTGAACACTTCTTCCACTGGCCTGCTTCCTAGTTGAATGCAACATTGTAGCCTTCAAATCCAATGTAAACAAATTCTTGTTGAGCCATACTCATAAATAATCAAATTCTACCCAATCTACATTACTAAACTACTACCTTACATTCATTAACCCTTATCCTTGAGTGGCTTTCGGATCTTGATAAGTGGTAACTCCCTTATAAAAAAATAAATAAAAAATGGTTCATTGCGAAAAAAGGATTCTTTTTTTTTTTTTTTTTTTTTTTACCAATAACAGCTCTTATGAAGATACACCTGAAGAAGGTCATAGGTTACCTTGGCCAAATCATAGACATTAAAAAGTGATCGCACAAGTTTGAATTATTGTGGAGTTATCTGCTCTTTTTCTTCAATAGTGACGAGACAGTTCCTTTTTACTTACTCATAAAGTGTTGGAGACACCCCTCCTTGTACTATCTCATGACGTCACTTCCGGTATTGAGTACCGGTGCCTAACAGTCTGAGATTGGCATGCGACCAAGCTGGACGTGTGCAAACGTCTTACTGTTGAGGAATGGATTTGCTCAACTCACTTGGCCTGTAATATATGTGAATACATATTTTGTTTCTAAAAATCCTGTCCCATAACATAAAGTTTGATTTTTTTTTTTTTTTTTTTTTTTTTTTAGTTAAAACATAAAACTACTTGATCGATTTGTTTAATTTAGGGAATATAATTTTGTTCATTATGGGTATGTATATCACACAGTTTCTTTTTTTTTTTTTTTTTTTTTTTTTTTTTACAATATAGGTGAATTTAAGGACAAGAACCTAAACATTGATTATTTCAGGGGAAATTGGCCGTGGCTATTATTACATCATCATATTTTAGAGAAATTTTAACTGTAAATAAAAATCCCTTTTAAATATTTTATAATGCAAAAAAAACTTAAGCAGGTAGGTAGAAAAGTAACTTTTATTGCCTTTGGTAACAATTATTTGTTTATTTATTTATTTTTTTCATTCCATTTCTTTCTGTTGGTAATTCTGCATAATCATCTTAGCTCTGTCTTACCTTTTTTTTTTTTTTTTTTTTTTTGTTAAAGAAAAAAAAAAAATTATCTCTTTTCCTCGCATCTTTCCTTTTTCCAGTAAACTTTTTTGTCTACACAAATTGATTAAATTTGCTAGAACTGTTTTCAGATTTCATGTTATTTTACGTATGTTGCTTGATTCCTATTTCAGTTACGACCACATAAGAGACCTAGGACATGGTAAAAAAAAAAACAAAAAAAAAACAAAAAAAAAAACGACCTAGGACGTGAGATGGACCAATGAAAATGCTTTTTGAAACTTTAGCATTACTCTCACCTAAAAATCTTTCCTGTATTATCAGTGATATTATTTTCCACTTAACTCTGTATTATTATTTTTGTTTTTGTTTTATATTTTTAGTCTTCCTAAATTGAATTGATCAGTTTTCCATGAGTTGATCATATATTAAAATCTTTTACTTTGTCTTAAAGCTTATAAATTGTTGGTTCTTGTTCACAATCCAACCGAATTGAAAAAAAAAAAATACAGAAAAATCTTATGTATGTACCAGTCATGGAACAAAAATCTCATATTCCAAAAATCATGTGAATTGATTAAGTTTTTTTTTTTTTTTTTTTTTAATCAAATTTTATAAGGAAGCGAAGATGGTGTGTCCTGCTCTACTATATTTATTAAATAAATGGATAGAGACAACTAAATTCGAACTATCAAAATCTGTCTAGTAATGGCTACAAATTTACTTTTAACCAACAATCGTAAGAAGTAATTTTTATAAACGGACCAAGAGTATAAAGACCTCAGCCAATACAAGAAACAAAAGGGACAGATTTTAGTTGTTACCGGTTTGACCTTGACGTCTACTCACATATATGGCCTCTGTAAAAAAAAAAACAAAAAAAAAACATAAGATAACCAACATGTTGGGATTTTCATAGATTTATTATGTAAATTTTTTTTTTTTTTTTTTTTATTAATATATATTTACACAACTTTTTTAATAAAACTATTTAAACCAAACTTTTTAATGGCAGGTATTTTATTTTTAAATAAGGAAAAGAGCCTGCTGTTCCAATCCAGTGTTCCATCTGAGCTCCAATCTCTGCCCCCCCCCTCACCAATCTTTCATGATAAACACCTGTCTAGCTGAAACCGCTGTCCATAATTTTCCCCACTCTTTATCTGTGCCTAAATCAAAACGTAGATTTCATGAACAAAGCTTCTTTCTTAGAAGTGCACACCTCTTCCGTTTGCCTGTTTCCCACCTGACTACAACTTGGATGTCTTCAAGTCCAACATAAACAAATTCCTGATGAACTGCTTCCTTAAGTAAGACACTTTATCAAATCACCAATACTAACGATTACTATGATACTATCCCATTGATTACTGTACACGCAATAACTCCGAGTGGCTTTCAGGCCTTGATGAGTGGTGACCACCATGTAAAAAAAAATAGCTCTCATTATATCCTTCTTGGTCCAAAAAAACTACTTAATAAATTTACGTGATTTTTGGAATATGACATTTTCGTTTCTTGATAGGTATGTCCATCAAAGATTTTTCTTTATTTTTGTTTATTTAATTAGGTTGACTTCTGAACAACAACCAAATTGTTTTATGTAGAGTTTTTCCAGTTAAAACATTCTTAGTCCAATCATGTTGCAACAGGGTTATAGATTTGAAAGGTATAAGTTGTCCGACTCTGATCCCAACAATTCTGATACTCCGACTCCTTATTTTAGTCTTCCAATATTCAGACTCTTTTTTTTGTTTCTGTGTCAGCATTCACTGCGGGGTCACTTGAGCCAGCTCCGACTGAATTCTCTACATCTCGCATAGACGCCACCCAGACATGTTGGTTTGAAGCTGCAGTAGATATTAGGTCCAGTCATTTGCGGTTTCAACAGCGCAATCCGTAAAAAAGGCGAGGATTGATCAGCATCTTGCTTCACCATGCTGAGCCAGGTTTTCAGCTGACTACTGCATTGTTTCTTCCAAGCCTGGGGGCTGTGTTGATGGTGGCATGGATGAAGTCATCTGGTTGCAGGCTCAGTGTGACCAAACCATTGGAGACGTCTCGAAAGGAGGGTCTGCTTGAGGGAGACTCTTATTGTTTAGATTATAAAATCTGACCCAACTAACGGCATGGAATTTTTCCTACCATCTGCTACAGTGCATCCTAAACTTCAAGTCAGCAACAACAAAGAATGGTTTCAAATTTTGGCAACATCTACTTGGCAACTTCTGAAAGGATGAGGATAACCTCTACGATTTGAGATGTGAGATGTAAGGCAGAGTGACACATCTTTCTCCGGATGACGTACCATTATGATGCTAAATCTTTAGCAAGGAGGCATCAGATATTTTTTTTTTTTATTCTTTGACCGATGATTGAACCCTAGTCTCCTGGTCCAATGGGACCACTTTGCATCAAATAACTCCTTCTAAAGGGTTGATACGCAAAAGATTATATCTGATGGAAGTTTGTTTATTTTTTGATGTGTACTTTATCAACAACTCCTGGGACTTTGCAGCAGCAGCACCAATAAAAATGAACTCCTTTTCCATGCAAGAAATCAGAAATCTACTTGGACATTTGGACCATTAAACAGATCTTCGGCATTTGTTTTTAGAACGTCTCTTTTTATGAAGGATGTTGCCATTTTAAGAGTACTTCCACACAACCGATCGGCCCTCGAGGGAACCAGGAACCAAGCCATTAATTTAACCATTCTGCCATTGACCCATCATCTTGCAGATCCTCTGACTATGATCTTCAAAAAAAAAAAAAAAACAAAAAAAAAACCGGTTCCTAAAACATTGTGATCAGTATCCTGGAAACTAATCAATTCCAGCTGAAATTATTTAGCTGGCCATTACAAGAAACCTTAAAAATGAAGATGTTTCTGCTCGTGTCCAGAATTTCCCCTATATTAAAAAACAAAAAAGAAAAGAAAAAATCTGATGTATGAACTAGTGACAAAACGAAAATATATTCCAAAAATCACATAAATTTGTCAAGCAGTTTTATTTATATCCCTTTGTTTCTTGACAATTATTTCAAAATGGCAAGCGTGACGGTTACATCTCAAATCCTTATAAAATTTGATTTTCTTATTTAAAAATAAAACTACTTGATCACTGTAGGTGATTTTTGGAATTTGATAGTTTCATTTTGTCACAAATACGTACATCATACAGATTTTTTATATTTGGGTTTTTAATATTGATAGAATTCTGAACGAGAAATATTTCTGATCAAATTCTAAGAAATTCTAATGGTGCTGTTGTTTTATCGCTGTCATCTTCCGTTGCCTCATGAAGTCTCAAATAATACGCTTCCGAAGAGAGCTGACATTCCTAGCATGTGGACTTTACTGAAACAGAATCCTGTGCTAGTTTGGATATGTCAGAATACATGGAGAGAAAGCACTACACTATGTCGTACATCGGCAGGCCTCAGCTGTATTTGAAAGATGAGATATGGGCAAAATTTAATTTTGCTTTTTGTTATTGTTTACCTTTTTTTTATTTTCAATGTGCCATTGCTTGAAGCCATCTTTGTCTACGCCACCTCAAATCTTTCTCAGCCTACCTTTTCCTTGGCCTGCCTTTTCCTCGGCTTGCCTTTTCCTCGGCTTGCCTTTTCCTCGCTTACCTCCCCAATTGAAATGCATGTCTGTTTATCCAACAACCAGAGCTTCTTTCAACATGTACATCCCATCATATGCAGTTGCAAAACAAAGCTGACTCTAGTCTGCGCACCTTCAGCTTCAATTGCAGAGAATTTAAACTTTATCATCAAGACATGTTACAAATCCATTGAACCAAACAAATCATTCTTTTCCGTCCTCAAAAAAAAATATTGTTTAGTGCATTGCAAACAAGTTTATGAAAAACTGCAGTTTCTGCTTTCCCTGCTTGGATGTTGGTTGTGCAGCAAGATCTTTCCTAGTTTGAAGAGACCCTTAAGAAATGGACAAGAAAAGATGCTGAGAAGTGAAGACCTAATTTCAGGGAGAATACGAAAAGAATCCAACTGCCTCATCATCGTCTTCCTAGACTGCAGGTTTTGAATACAAAAAAAAAAAAAAAATTGTTTCCTCATCCGTGAAATGATTTTTGCCATCCTGTTGTCAGATCAAATCTCCAGACTTCTCTTTGCTACAGAACTGCGCCAGAAGATTGTCTAAATATGAAACTCGATGCAAACATTATTGTCAGTGTTTTACACTAAAATCCGTGGATCTGTTTTCATCTGTCCAGTTGTTCTTTTGTTAGAATTGCTGGATCACTTCACTGGATTGTTTCAGGGTATTTAATCGACAGTGTCTTCATAAGATTGTCCACATGGAACGGATTGGCCACATCATTATCTCCGACGTTCTTGGATCAAAATAGATTTACCAAAGAGACTCCTATGATGGTTTTGGCACATCACACATTGTTTGCCTGGAATTTGAATAAAGGACCGCATTGTCATTATAACAGTCTTCACCCCAATTGGATTGAGCCAAGTTCTTCTCTGATTTGTACCCCACCTCTGAGCCATGGCGTCCCATGCAAGGTTGTATGAGATGGTTGACTAATCATGATTCTACATCTGAAGGCTGACTATCTGTGGACCTGAGCTCAGCTGAATCATCTCTGGTTCTCAGTTGCCCGCCAATTCGTTTGTGCCACCAGAACAGTATTGACCCCTACACCACTCACTTTTTGGCACAAACCATGCGGATCAACTAATCTGCTATTGATAGAGAGAACTGGTTCCCATAGTCACGCAGGATGCAACAAATCTTTTGGTTTGGACTGGAATAATTTGCGATACAATGAAATTGTTGTTAATGACTAGCTAAACCCATGTTAGGTTTAAGCTGCATCTTTTCAGGGATGTACGTGGTTGTCGTGTCACTGATGAACAGCGTGTTTCAGGGTTTGTTTTCCAGACAAATTACTTTCACTGAGCTTGCAGTCTACTCCACGCTACTATTAAACCCATAGCTGGAAGGAGAAGATCTGTAAAAATACCAAGTACAGTTTTTAATCTCTGAAAAATCCAGCTCCCCTCAAAAGGTGAAGTGGGGGCTCTGGATTGGGACAAAAATTAAAATTGCCTCAGTCCGGAAGGAGTTTATTTTTTTATCAAAAACAGGAAAGAGGAATTGTACTAACAGAAAAGATACTACACCCTACTCTCAAGTCAAACGGCCATGTACTATGTGTGACAGGTTCATCTTTACCCGATGATTACTGTCAGGTGGTCTTAATCTTCATGATAGATTTTTGTCAAATGAACTCTACTGTCATCCTTCTAACAACCACCGCTTTGATCAGGTTGGACGGATTTTCTCTCGAACAAATACAATATCTGAGGATTACAGCCCACTTTCGCCGATTTTGAACTAAGTCACACAATCCCCGATTCCATGGTCACAGACCAACTACTTGCTGAAAAATTGCCTCTAATTGTCATCGTCCACATTTTCCTCAAAGATGAGTTTTCCTCTTCGGCTGATGTGATACTCGGCAATGTTCCCATTGCTGTTTTTCTTCTTGTTGCGGATATCTCCCATACTCTTTACATAGCATGCCCAATTGTTTTGAGCATCCTTGAGCGCAAATATTATCGACTTTTGATTTCATTGGCAATCGCCGTAGATGTTGAGGCTTGACATGAGTTTGAAATCCACTTTGACGATTGAGAGCCACATCTTCGGCTGCCGTTTCTATTTTGTTTGTTTTTATGGTGCTTATTCAGAATTCTCCCTACATTTTGTATGATGTACGTATTCGTGATGGAAAGAAAATATCATACACCAAAAATCATGTAAATTGATCAAGTAGTTTTATTTTTAAATAAGAAAATCAAATCTTGTAGTTAAACAAACTTTAACGATATTGCAATGCCATCTTGAAAAGCAAGAGAAATCACCCCAAATAATTATACTTGTGAGATTTTAGAAAAACATTTTTAGCATGAGAACATTGAAAAACTCAAATTTACTTAAAAATGATTTTCTTTATATAAATAAAAATACTTGATCAATTTATGTGATTTCTGGAATACATTTTTTTTTTTTCGTCATGCGTATGTACATCATGCAGACGTTAAAAAAAAATAAATTTTTTAACATATATATATATATATATATATGGGAAATTTTGGACAAGAACCTCCTCCCTCTCCCATATTTCTTGGAATCAATACATGTTCTGATGACAGTCTTCCCTGGAGGCAAACCACAAAAAAAAAAAAAGACTGACAAAATCACTGCTAAATCAATACCCATTATAACCTGCGATGATCGCTACTCAACTGAACGGAATAATGTGCTGTAGGATCATTTCCCTTTTTATTTTCTTATGAAATTTTATTGTTTCTCTTTTCAATTTAAACAAAACAAATAAAAAAAAATTGTATCCATTGTAAAAGTTGAAAAAAAAAAAAAAAAAAAAAAAAGGAGAACTGCTGCTTCTGGTGTTGCAGTTTCCAAGTCTCTGGTCAAGTTATTAACTCGTAGCATTCTACATTTTTGAGATGAGGATTGATAATTCATTTTATTTAAATTATTTGCACTATTATTCTCAGTACTTGTACAGTTTAATCAAGACATTAAAAAATGAAAATATCGAAAAAAAAGGTTATATTGTACGTACAGTTTAAACTTTTTTTTTTCGATATTTTCATTTTTTAATGTCTTGATTAAACTGTACAAGTGCCCTGTTCTCATCTTTAGTGGTATTCTCACAACGTTTTGACCGATGTAATATCCAACCGTCTTCAAGTGTACTTTGTCGAAATCTAGAATCTTGTATGGAACCCTTTATTCAATCTGCGGGGGTAGCAGGCTCTCGTTCTGTCAGCCATGATTGGGTAGAAGCCCTAAATAATTCATCACGTGACGTTGTGGATAAAACACTTAACAAAATTCAATTGTAAGTTACATTTTTTTCCGAAGGTGAAACGTTCAATCCTCTGTGTGGATAACACTCGAATTATAATTGCGACTTACTCAAGACTTCTACCCAGTCATTGCTGATGGAATGAGGGAAAGCTCTCTCTGTGGATTAAATATAAATATTTTAATGGAGTGTGCTCTGATGAACTTGTTGCATTTGTGCCCCCTCGATGTAGCAATAAAATCTCACCCGTTCACTGTTGAGGTCCCTAAATGCCAGAAAGCTTTCTACTCTAATAGTTTCTTCTCTTGAACAGCTAGACTTTGGAATTCCCTTCCTGCTACCGGTTTCCCTGGCTGTACTGATATGCAGAAGTTTAAATGTTACGTAAACCAACATCTTGTAAATATTTCCTAGGCATGGTTCCAAATAGTAGCCCAATGTGTCCAAATGGCGATATGCCTTCTTAGGGGGTTAGGCGTGAACGTAAGTAAAAAAAAAAAAAAAAAAAAAAATTCTGTGCAGATTTTGGAGTCTGGCAGAAAAATTTCTGAGCTTGACAAGATACATCTAAAGAATTGTGCAAATAACATTTAGTTTAGATGAGAACAGTAGTCTGAAGAATCACAAAATGACAAATTAATAGTAGTTAAACTATAATTTTGTATTCATTTTATTAAAAAAGGTTTAATGTAGTCGCATAGATCTTTAAAAAAAAAAAAAAAAAAAATTCCCAAAAAAACAAGTCTACCTAATTTATTATGGGAACACAATTACCCAAACTATTGAAGGTTTTTTAAAAAATAACGGTTTTCGTTTTGTATATTATTAATATTATTTGGATTCTTCAGAGTATTGTTCTTATCTTGGATTGTTATTTTCATAACATTTCGATCAATCTAACCTCTGACCTTCTTCGGGTGTATCATGTTGAACTTGAGGGGACGGCGGTGTTAATCTTTCTGCCGAACTTGGGATGAAGGATTTCTCTTCCAAACTGGTGGTGGGATCTTTCTGCTGAACTCTAGGGTGATCTCTCTGCCGAACTCGGTGAGAGGTGTCTCTCTGCCGAATTCGCATTATCTGCACAGTCTTGAATGGAAACCTCTATTTAATCCACATCCACAAATTCTCAACAAGTTCCAAGTAATTTGCAGTTTTATTTTGAGCGTTTACTACACTGAGGATTTAACCTTTAACTATTTACTAGACTACTCGTGACCTGCTGGGTCAGTATGTTATATAAGCTATGGAATTAAGGTATGAGCGTGACGCTTGTGACATAAAGAAAATAGTTTTTTGTGACATAACAGAAACATTTTTATGAAAGTATATTAAAATGAAAAAAGAATATAGATAGATTTCTATGAGTCGTTCTGTTTATAATTGTTTATTTAAAAAAAAAAAAAAAACTTACAGCCATTGAATTATAAGTGGTTTGCCATAATTATAGGTAAATGTGCACTGAATAGATACCATAATACTGAAATTAAATTCAAATTTTGATATAACTTTTAATTTTAACGTGAAATAAAAAACAATTGGAATGCTGAAAATGTATACAGTAAAACAATGTTTTATTGTCGCGTTGATTAGTTATTTGTAATGCAAATTAAAAAAAACATTTACAGAGTTATTTATTGGTAGTGTAGTAGTTAATGTATGAATGTTTTTTAAGAAAGGTGTATTAAGAATGGAGAATAAATTTAAAAAAAAAAAAGGAAGGCGGTGGGGAAATCGCCGTTGTAAATTGTTCTTATGGTTGTCAATGGGTCAAAGTTGATTTATATGTAAGAAAATTGTGACAGTATTGTTGTAATACAGAAAAGTTGCAAAACATTCTCACCTTTCCCATGTTAAATAATAATTTCTAAATAATAATGTTAATATTTCAGTGTGCGGATCAAATTCTGCAAAAGTAGCGATCTATGTTTATTTGTTTATGCTGTTATGGGTTTATGTTTATGTACGCATACGCAACCGGAAGTCTTAAACCGAATGTTGGATTACAACACCCGTTACAAGGTCATTTGAGTTTTATAATTATATAGACACACTTATGCATCAGGTGCGCTTGAAAGCCAAATCACAATGCAATATTATGAAAATAAACAAATATTTTACATAAAATAAATACATATTAGATATGTTTGAAGCCAAAACAACGCATTATTACAAAACATTTATTTTTTTTTGAAATGTATATTGAAATTTATATTGAAATTTATAAATATATTTTGAAGATACATTTCATCATCAGTATGTCTTTTTTTTTTTTTTGTGCCATCTTGTTGTTGTAGCATAGAATCATTATTCTATGTTCCAACGACAACATTGCACAAAAAAATAAGATTAAGAAAGACATACTGACGATGAAGTGTATCTTCGAAATATATTTAGAAATTTCAATATAAATTTCAAACAAAATAAATATCTTTATTTTGTAATAATGCGTTGTTTGGGCTTGAAACGTATCTAATACATATTTATTTTATTCAAACTCAACTAGCGCTTTTATCAAGAAACACAAACCCTAACACGAATTACGCGTGACCAATGCACCATTCCGACATTTGAAAAGACTACCGTAAAAACAACAAACGGACTTCTACTGATTCTATGCTCCAACATCAACATGGCCAAAAAAAAGACATAATGATGAAGTTTATCTTCGAAATATATTTATAAATTTCAAACATAATATATCTGTTTATTTTGTAATAATGTTTTGTTTTGGCTTCGAACGTATCTTATACGTATTTATTTTATTCAAACTCAACCAGCACTTCTATCAAGGAACACACACCCTAACGTGAATATTTTACTTATTTGATATTTATCTGGCATCAATTGAAATGGATGGCTCTCGTCTTGGTGAGGTTCCATGTTTTGACAAGCTTTTGGGATTGACCTTTACTCCTGATCTGAAATGGAACACGTACATCAAATCTGTTGCCAAGGTCACTGGAAAAATGATGGGATCCTTCTACCGCTCCAGTAGATATCTCTCAGCTGATGAAATTCTCTATCTGTATAAAAGCCAAGTACGTCCAAGGATGGAGTACTGCTGCCATATCTGGGCTGGAGCTGCTAAACACAGCCTATCCTGCCTTGACAGAGTACAAAAGAGACTTCGTAACCTAGTGGGGGATGCCGTTTTCTCTTCCCTTCAACCTCTCTCCCACAGAAGAAACGTTGCGAGCCTGTTGTTGCGTTGTGATTTGGCTTTCAAGCGCACCTAATGCATATTTTATTCAAATTAAATCAACGTCTCTATAACGGAACTCACACCCTGACATAAATAAATAAAATGAAATAAGAATTACAATTAAGTTTACCAAGATATTCCAAAATAGCAAACTTAAAATATATTATAAATATTAAGTCTTTAATATTTATAAAGTAATCCTAACCAGATGTAAAAGCTCAATAAAACCAAATAGGAAATAGAGCTTATAATAAAAAGGAAACCCAAATTAAGTGGATTGACAATCCATTTGTGTTTCCTTTTTGAAAATTAAATGTTTTTAACTCTTCTTAAAGTGTTTTTAACATTTGTGTGTGTTTGTCATTTTCAAGAAGTCAATTTCAAGTGGATAAAAAAAACTGCTTGAAATAAATGAAAAATCAATAGAAATGTAATGTCAGTGAAAATTAATCTTAATTAAAGAAATAATTATCATTAAAATATCGAGCGAAAACCACTTATCCCTTAAAGAGCGGGCAAAAACGATATAGAATCGCGCATTTGAATGTTTACATGGGATTCATTTCAACAGATAACACATTGAATCGATTCATAACGTATTACAGATAAAGTTAGATTTTTTTTTTTTTTTTTTTTTTTTTTTGCTAATAGTAAATCGATAAGAATTTTAAGGCTTAGATGCTTTTAAAAACAGATGCTGCCACGATTTTGGAATGGGATAAAATATTTAATATTTTAATCACTTAAGTTTTCAACCAAGTAAGACTTTATTGATGAGTGGCTCTGTCTTTAAAGATAGCACTCTATGCTTATGCATGGACTTGTGTCATGCTCATTTAGTTTGAAAACAAAAATAAATAGCCTATCAGCGTTACATATGTTTTTTTTTTTGTTTTTTTTGCATAGAGGAGTCACCACTTATCAAGGCCCGGAGGCCACTCGAGGATAAGGATTATGGAGTGTACAGTAGTCGATGGGATAATATTGTAATAGTAATGAGTGTTTGGTAAATTGGATTACTTAAGGGGTGAGTTCATCAAGAATTTGTTTATATTGGACTTGAAAACAACTAAGTTGTAGTCAGCTAGGAAGCAAGCAAATGGAAAAGAGTTCCACAGGCGTGCAGTTCTAAGAAAGAAGCTTTGTCCATAGAATCTACGTTTTGATTTAGGCACAGGTAAAGAGTGGAGAAATTATTGACAGTGGTTTCAGCTAGACTGGTGTTTTTCGTGAAAGATTGGCCGGGGGGGGGCAGAGATTAGAGAAGAGCACTTGCCATGGAAATAATGATAAAACAAAGACAGGCTCGCAACGTCTTTTCTGTGGGGGAAAGCGGTTGAAGGTATGAGAAAAGGGCATCCCCCACTAAGCTACAAAGTCTATTTTTGAACTCTGTCCAGACAGGATAAGCTGCTTCTAGCAGCTCCTGCCTGGACAGTTTATATAATTATGCATACATGTATGTGTTTATGCACACGTATACACTTATATATATATATATATATATATATATATACATACATATATATATCTGTGTGTGTATGCATGTGTCAATATGTGTACGCATACAAATGTACACTTATATCTACTGTTGAGCACTTTACGTTGAAATGAAATAAGTTGGTCACTTAAGCCCACGTGCACAGATCATGATGTTAAAATCACATGATCACTCTTGGCCTTCTTGAATGACATTTACGATTTATATAAATGTTAATTTCAAGTACATTCTTGCTGCGGTTAACGTTGGCCAAGTGGTTTGTTCTTTACTAATGGGGGTCAGAGATGGCTTCATAACCGGCTTGAATCTCTCAAACGGTGGTAATTGTGACTTCCTGCACTGATGGTTCCTATTTACAATGCCTCTCCATGGGACAGAGTTAGACACCAGGGTTGTTTTTTAATGTGGAGAAAAGGAACAAAAATAAAAATTGTCTCAGTCGTGGAGGATTTCTCCTCCACTGACAGAGAACAAGAAATTGAAGTGTAGATCTCAAGAACAGATACTACACTTTGATCTTGACTCGAAGGCCAAGAGTTCCTAAAAGGAAGAAACACTAGTGTCTGTAGGTATTAAAAATAATTATAATAATAATTTATATATTATCTATAGACACTGCTTTGCTGTGTCACAGCTCCTTAGTGTGGCTTGACCAGCACCTCTCCCTACCCAGGAACAAACTTTCAGCCATCAATTTGATAGACATCAGTTGTAACCATTAGGCTAATGAGAAAAACACCTGTGAATGACATCTCAAATGTCTGTATATGTAAACACTTAATCGACGATCTATTATATATATATATATATTATATAATATATATATTATATAATATATTATATAATATATATTATATAATATATATATATTATATAATATATATATTATATAATATATTATATAATATATATTATATAATATATATATTATATAATATATATATTATATAATATATATATTATATATATTATATATATATGTATATATATATATATATATATATATTAGTGTTGGGATGATAAATAGGTTTCGAAATAAAAAAAAAATTATATAAAAAAAGTAGCTTTGATCAATTTGGGGGAAACCCTTCATATGAGACAATTGCTATTCATTAAGACACTGCCAGAGCTCCTCCTTTTTGGGGGAACTGGTTTTCCCCAACATCGTGGGGAAACAAAAAAGCAGAAAGCTTAACTGGCTGGAAGCCAGTTAAGCTTCATTTCTGCACCTACATGATTCTTTTCACCTTCTTTTCCTCCTTGATCAACATTGCTATATTTGAACGCTTTACACTTCCGCTCGCATCATGGCGCAGTGGTAAACTCTCAGCTTTTCTTTCACTTTCTTTTCCACCTTCACGTCGTGGGTTCGAGCCTGCCTGCCTACTAACACCCCCCTCCAGGCAAACACTCGGGCAATGCCGGGCACCCCTGCTAGTCTCATATTTCAAAGCGTTTAAAAGCCAAGCGGCGTTAGTTCCATATATAGTGATATAATTTTCGGTTTCCCATTTGATAAATAATGCTCTCTTAATGGGTTCAATGCTTTCCGTCCATCATCCAAGGCATCTCTTATAATCAGAGACAGACTTCTATCGTCTAAGCATTGAATCAGTTCTGCAAAAACAGTCGCATTCTTTTCGAGAAATTTGGGGTCGTTAGGATTCTCTGTTGGAGATTGTATCACTTTGTGTAGTTTCCGAATCTTTAGAAACCCTAGAAATTTTACCTGCCACAATTCGAATTTAAATTCCGAACCGTCAAAGAAAAGACAATGGCTGGGTGCATAACCTGTTAAGTGTTGAGACATTATGTTGAACAAAGATGGTGGCAAAGATTCAGTGCAGTTCCGATCTTGAGTGTTAAGTCATCGTCAGTAACAAAGATGGTAGCGAACTGATTGAATCCAAAATTCAACAATGTTTATAGTAACTTTGGAAGCTTTTCATTGGTTGGTTATTATTACTTGTGGTTATAATAACGATCGTTGAAATCATTGGTGTTATACCCCCATTACTCATGTATTTGTTTAAAATTAATATTTTGATGTGATACGTCTTCCGAAAAATATGACAATTTTTTTAAAACTTTCTGTGTCATGATGTTCTTAAAACAAAAAGAATTTAGAAGGTAAAAATTTGTTTTTATTCAATGGTGATATTTTTTTTAATGTCCAGAAGATAACGCGTTGGCAGTGCGTGTGGTATGAAATAGTTAGGTTGGTTCTCCGGTATTCGGAGGAATACATATAACATCAAAATGTTAATTTTAAACAAATAAATGCTTGTTTATTTTGCAAAATCTTCCAAAAGTTCCAGAACCTTTTTGAACCTTCTGGATTTTTCTAAAACCTTCCATTTCTTATTTCTCAGATTTTCATGAAAGATGTTCTTTCTAAGGAGAAGGTTAATTGAGCCGTCCATAATATAGTAAAGCTGCTGCGAAAAAGGTGGGCTCTCTCCCTCCGTGCTAGAAAGCTACTTACACCTGAAAGTATCCTATACCTTTATAAGGTCACCATTCGTCCATGTATGGAGTGCTTTTGTCACATTTGGGTTGGTGCATCAGCTATTAGTCTCTCACTGCTGGACAAAGTTCAAAAGAGAGTCACCAATCTGATAGGTCCTGAACTGTCATCTTAGTTTCAGCTTTTGTCCTATCGATGAAATGTTGCATCTCTCTCTGTTTTACAATTATTTTAACGGTGAATGCTCTGACGAACTACAAGCACTTGTACTCCCTCAACATAAATACCCCCGACAAACCCGATAACCAGCCAAATCCTACCCCTGTGCAGTGGAGATCCCTAGGTGTAAGAAAACCTTCTACTCCAATAGTTTCTTTCCCAGAACCGCTAGACTTTGGAACTCCCAACTGTACTGACATGCAGAAGTTCAAGTGTAATGTGAACAGACATCTTGCTGCTCATCTCCTTTCATAATGTCCCTGCAACTTACGTCCCCAATAGTAGCTCCCCCTAGTTCAAAGTGGCACTGTGCCTTGTTTGGGGTGAAAATTGAATAACAAAAATAAAGTAATCAATATCATCAGTTAGATGTGTCTCTCGGGTATTGGTGGTGACGTTTTCATCATCTCTGCGATAAATTTATGCAGAGAGAATACTCCTAGAGGATGGGTTAGTAATAATCTTGCTGTCTGCGGTTCTGAGCACATCCTGATTAATAACTGTTTTTTTTATATACATGGGCGTAAAACACTTTCAAATTGGCATACGCTTGTTCTATTAAACGTCTTTCGTAGATTGAACTTGTGTCTCCGAATAATTGCTTTGCTCTATTACATTTTCTAATATATAAAGGATAAATGTTGGTATATCTGGTTAAAACTCCAAAAATATCAGTCACAGTTGTGGCATTCATCCTGAATCAGTTTGGGTTGGCTCTATCCAGCAAGTTCACAACGTCCTGAACACTGGCTGACCAAGCACAATGATCCAAGGTTGCTTCTATTATGAGTAGGGTCGTGACAACAGCATATTCTTTTCATTGTTTTGACTCTTGTGTGTATTTCTGTTAATATCTTATGTTTTTGTATAGACTGATGTGCTTCTCGCTTGATTGACTTAGTCTTACTCTCTTAAATATATACTTGAGGGTCAAAAGAATGAAAAGAATATTCTGTTGTCACAGCCATTCGCAGTTCTAGCGACGGACCCGATAATGGTGAGAATCAGTTTAGCATTTTGTTTCTCCGTACTGAGTCAGATTTAGAGTTGGTCACCTTTACTGTTGGAGATGAACGTTTGCCAGCAGCTACGGAGGATGCAACGTAGAAAAATACACAATGAAAACTTGCAATGGGTGCAATCTCTAGATGTTAACGCTAGTGTTTACATAAATAATAAAAAAAAAAAAGAGTCATGTGGTGGTCGAATGGTTCAAATATATCAGTTAATGTTATCAAAACATACACACGCTTTTTAATATTATCATGCTGTCTGTTTTTCACTCACAAGTAGTGTGGGGTGCCCTTTTCTCTTTCCTGCAACCTCTTCCCCACAGAAGAGATGTTTCCAGCCTGCCTCTTCTTTATCGTTATTTTCATGGCAAGTGCTCCAATCTGTGGTCCCGCCCTGGCTTGATTTTCACGAAAAGCACATGTGTAGTTGAAGCCGCTATCAATAATTTCTCCCACTCTTTATCTGTGCCTAAACCTAAATGTAGATTCCACGAACAAAGCTTTTTTTCTTAAAACTGCACACCAGTGGAACTCTCTTCCGTTTTCCTGCTTCCCAACTGGCTACAATATAGTCATCTTCAAGTCCAACATAAACAAATTCTTGATGAGCCGTTCCCCTTAAGTAATCCAATTTACCAAATTTCCACTACTAACAATTACTACAACATTTTCTGATCGACTACTGTACGCTCGTTAAACCTTAGCCCCGGGGCTTTGATAAGCGGTGACTCCTTTGTAAAAAAAAAAAAAAAAAAAAAAAAACTTAGTAAAGGGAAGTAACCCTGATTTTTTTTTTTCAGTTATTTCCCTTATACTTAAGTTGCGCGCGTGTCCAGAGAGAAGAATTAGATGGGCAAGGAGAAAAAGAAATAGATGTTATACTTTTATCCTGGGAAATGCCGGGTAACCTTGCTAGTCTCTTATAAATTTTAAAGGCTTCTACAGTGCTCAACTATTCAGACTATATGAACTTGCAAAGTTTTCACTCTCGCTTGACCTTGTTAGTCAGCCATTTTTTTAATGTGGAATGGGAACGACACAGTCATGTGCTATGGCGGTTGAGTTTTTGATTGCTTACTGCTCTTTCTCAACTATTTTTATGTTACATATATGTCTGCTTGGTGATCGTCTAGCGATTAAAATGGACAGTTAATTCATTTCTCAATGAATATGAGACACTTTTGTTCATAAAAACAGACTTAGTTTATTTTACGAATTATTTAATATACACTTTTCAACACAATGACGACAGTAGTGGTTGCGAAACATGACAATCGTGTCTCTTTGCTGTTCGTCTCTCTGACTGTCTTTGTTTATCTTTCTCTTTTATTGAAGTATTTCGACCTGGTAACCCAGTTCGTCACCAGCTCGGGGATTCCGCTTGCCTGGTCTGACCCATAACGATTTGACGTCATGGCTTCAGGTCCCGGGGATTCCATTGTTTCATTTTCGTTTGCTTGGACAATAGCTCGCACCTCTCCATAACATTTGGTGTTCTGATATTCTTTCAATTGGATACTTGAGCATTTGCGATGAGGGCTTCATGTTTTAGGATTTTGATCCCAAAAATTCACTCTCTCCTCCCGTGGAATAAATGAAAGTTCAGTTTAAAATTCCTTATATCTTTCCTAGTTTGTTGGAAGTGATGTTGGGGAAAATTTTTATTTTTTTAAAAATTATTATTCATCCCAAATAAGGCATATTGTTGTTGAGATGTAAAGAACTATTGTTTTTTGGGATGATACCTACAGGTATCTCTTTTGAACATTGTCTAGGAACGACAGACTATTAGCTGATGCACCAACCCAAATATAACAATACTATGTATGTTTGAAAATGAGATTGCCGTAGCATATTTTTTATATAGTTTGGATTGTTCAGACTACTCTTCACATATTGAGTGTTATTTTCACGTTTCAGTCAATATAACCTCCAACTTAGGTATATCTTGTCGAACGCGAGAATATGTATATCTTGTTGAATATGAGAATCTGCACAGAATTTCGAATCCACTATTTTGTTCTTTCTCTCTACAAGAACTGTGACACTAGGGTCGGAAAGTGGGATTGAGAAGTCGGCATCTCTGAGGAAGAGCACTCTTACCTGCAAAAAGTGTCTGCATTCTCCAGTAAGGGCGCCTCAGGCGATTAGCGCTAATCTAAACCCTTCCCAAAGAGAGAAGGTGAAGCCTTGAAGGGTGAACCTCCTAGAACTGCACAGAACCAGCTTTACGCTGCAATCAATTCATGGCTCCTACATACACGTTCTTTTACACAAGCAGAAACTTCCTTTTGATTTACACGTTCCATATAAACATAGCTACATAAACTTCTGACACACTTATATCTACAAAAAAAAAAAAAAAAGTAAAAATAATATTCTCTGAATTAAAACGGACTCTGCGATAGATAACCAAAAACGGTTGGTTTGCTGTAAAACAAAAAATGCAATCGACAGGGACCAGATCATTACAGGAATACTCTGATCTCTGTTGATTTTGGGGACCACGAGAAGAATTCTGAATTTCAAACGGAACCCTTCATTTAATCCATGGAGGTAGCATTCCATCATTGGTAGAAGTGCTGAGTAATTTGCAATTGTGTTTTGTGTGTTGCCTGCACTGAGGATTGAACCATCAATCTGAAGTAAAATTACAAGGTTCTATGGACAAATTTATCTTTAGTTGACCTTTGACAACTAAATATTTTCGTTTACTAGCCAAATAGAAAAATTACTAGTGAAACCCACGTGATTTTTGGAATATGACATCTTCGTTTCATGACGAGTATGTACATCATAAAGATTTTTCTGTATTATAAGTGTAATTCTGAATATACGGCAAATTTTATGTTGATACTTGAAGGTATAAACATTCTAATTTCAGGTGTTTTTTTAACAGCCTTTGTTAAAAAAAAGTATATTGTTCTATTAAACTTTTATTCTTTAAATAATTTAACTTTGTTCGTTTTATTAAAAAAAAAAAAAAAGTTGAAAAGATATTTTTCACTCAGTAGTGAGTTTTGGAAGATTGTCAGTGAAAGAATTGCAATCGCCAAAAGATAAGCGTTTCATTATTTCTAGTCACCACTTTGAAAAATCACTTGCAAATGTGACTATTTCATTCTCAATGTAGAGCCCTGAAGTGTTTTACCAAGAACTGAATCCGTTACGTCATGAATCCTCATCTCAAAAATTCAGAAACCTAATATAATTTATTGTAACTGACTTGGAGTTTTCTTGACCAGAGAACTAAATTTTCTTTTTATTGTTTTTGTTTTTTCCTTTTTTCAACTTCTCTTTGTGTGAACAGCTAGTCGTCCGCGGCATCTTGATTATTATTTCTTTACTTTACCCTGTGTTGTATTTCGTACAGACGCACTTTCAGATTTGGAATGCCTACGAGCTATCGCAGTGCGGAACCTGCCGCCGGATGCCACCAAAGATCTCTTGCAGTGCCTTTTCCCAGAAGCTTCCGAGTTTAAAATGAATGTCAACAGATATGGGAAATACCAGCGGAGGTAAACCAACTCTTTCATGCCTCTCTTGTGCCCACCCTGCTTCTCTTCGTCTCTCACTTTCGTTTTACGAATGGCGGCAAAGTGATCATCACCCAGAATCCATCTTTCAAGGATCAATGTTTTTTTTTTTATTATATGTTTGCGGCCGCAATTGTGATCATCATTTGAAAAGTTTTTTCTGATCGATTTGATAACTTGTATTCTGTTATTCCATGATATTAATGTTTTCAATAATCATTGCGTTAGTTGTGGACAACAATCCGACCATGATTTTGGTACACTTGCAGACACGGCTCTGAAGGATGAGTTAGAGCCGTGATCGTCCCTATAAAAGGTCAAGTGATCTAGCATTTGAAACTTTTGATTAAAGGAAGGTTTTAGGTGCAAGTGTATGATTCCTCCCCCACCAAAAATACAAAAATAAAAGTCTTCATGGTGGACACACACACAATTACAAAATATACACTCACACACATACGCAAAAATAGTCACACACACACACACACACAAACTACATTCACATGCACACACAAAAATACACACAAAAATGCACACTCACACACATACACACACACAAAAATACACACTCACATGAACACACTAAATACATTCACACACACACACACACACAAAAATGCACATGCACGCACACATAAAAATACACACTCACATGCACACGCAAAAATTCACACTCACATGCAAAAATATACACTCACATGCACACACAAAAATACATGCTCGCACAAAAAATACATGCACACACACACAAAAATGCACACATGCACACACACACAAATATACACACTCACATTTGCACACAAATATACACACTCACATACACACGCAAAAATACACACTGACACGCACACGCAAAAATACGCTCACATGCACACACAAAAATATGCATATACAAAAATACACTCACACACACACAAAAATACACACTCACATGCACACACAAAAATATGCATATACAAAAATACACTCACACACAAAAATACACACTCACATGCACACAAATGTGCACATGCGCACACTCACACATACACACAATTCTCCTTTAATTGAGATAGGAGTCAGTATTTTCTTTCTAAATGGCTGAAAAAATTACACTACCCCCTCTCCCCGGCAAAACCTGGTCTTCCAAAGAATGAATAGTTTCATTTAACTTTTAGATATTATTCATTCAAGCCAATCCCAATCAAGAATATGTGAAGCTTTGTGGGTCTTTGTTTTGTAGTTTTTTTACTTTTAGCTGGACATGCAAGCACAGACAACTGAAAATTTTTTATGGTGTACGTATCCATGACGCAAAGAAAATATTGTACACCGTAAATCATGTAAATTGATCAAGTGGTTTTATTTTAAAAAAGAATATAAAGTTTAATGGCTAAACGATCAATTTCTCGATGCTAAGACAAGAGATAATTTCGGATTAAACTTTATCAGATTTCAAAACGCCGTTCTTAACATGAGGAGGGGGTACATTGGAAAAACTCAAATGATTTCCTTTATAACAATAAAATTAATTGATTAACTGATTTTTAGGTGTACGATATTTTCTTTTCGTCATGGGTAATTACGCCATAAAGATGTTCCTTTTTATTTTTGTTGTTTCTTGGAGAGGGGGTTATGGATTAGCACCGAGCTTTACAATTAGTCAGCGGAGATCTTTTAAGTTGCTAACACTTTCATCTCATTGCTTATAGAAAAATTCATTATTAAGGTACGCTGAATAAAAAGGGCCTCTCAACCCATTGATACACCAGGCAGGAAGAGGAAAACAATTGTGTAAACCTTCCTATCTGTGGAAGTGACACCTGTCATGACAAAGGCCAACTAGTGATGAAAAGGGGTCTGGCCTCTTAAACCCATCATTTGTGGTAACAAACGTAAGGGAGCTTAAAAACCTGGCCAAGGTCTGTTTCTTACAGGAAGGGGTTGATGTTTTGATACCATTATTCAAAGTTTGAAAAGTAGAGCAAAACATGAAATGAAATTTTGTCCGAGAAAATAAAAGAAACCGACTCGCTTTAAGAGAAAAAAGGATTTTGTCTTTGGATGGTTCTAGTTCTAACGCTTTTTAATTTCTCTCTGATTTTGTCTTTTATCAACACTAGCCTGGGTGCCCGGCATTGCCTGGGTGTTTGCAGGTGTGTGTTGAGCAAATGAAAAAAAAAACGCCAAAAAACTGGTAGCAGGCAGGTAGGCTCGAACCCGTATTACAAAATAGAAAAAGAATGTGAAAAAAAAAAATATGACATCTTTGCTGTTGCGTCCAACGCCAAGTCAGAAGTGGCAAAGGTTTTAATTAAGGTTAGTCAATCGAAAAGAGGCGTGACTTTCGATAATATCAGCAAAAAAAGCAACCCCCTTCCTGTAGAAAAGTGCCCCAATTGAGGGTGAAGGGATTAATGTTTTTAGCCAATTTTTCGATATTTGTCATCTAAAGGGTCGGGTTTCAAAATAATACTGCCCTCGTGAAAATCCATCACCTCTGTCAAAAGTTTTAGGCAGACCTACAAACATACATACATGCATACATTTAAACAAGACAGGTGAGATTTACATTATAGATTATTTCTTTATTTTTTTGTAATCGCAGCAAACCTATTTAGGATTTTAGTAATTAAATGGTTCTGTTTTCTACAGGGTGGAATGATAAAGTTGTCACCCTAAAAAGAAACACTACAGATTTATGTTAAAACTTTTATAGAAAAAAATCAGCTGTTCAATGTAGCTGCCTTCAGCCTCAATCACCACCTTGAACTGGGAGCATACCTTTTCCACAAGCGCAAGCAGGAACTTAGTGGATGGTGGCGATTAGGCTAACTTTAGTGTTGTGGGAGGTCATGTTAGTGATGTTCTCGACGTATGACCAAACAAAGTAGTCTACCGGGTTCAGGTCGAGGGAGGAGGGGGCCAGTGAGAGAAAGGTACAAAGCGCAAGCACTCCTTCTGAAGCAAAGCCTCAGTCTCTTTGGACTTGTGGGCCGGCACCAAGCCCTGCTGCCACATCCAGGGTCTTTTGGCGGCCACCTGATAGCACGAGGGTATCACCACATTCTTCAGCACATCAAGGTACATTTTGATGTTGACTTTCAAAGATGTGAGGTGGTATGAGTGACCCTTACGTAAAAACACACCAAAGATCATAACCGTGGCCAGAAACTTCATTAGGATGTGTCCTCAAACCTTAAACTGTTCAGATTTGTATTTTGAGGGTACTGGCAATGGTCCTGTTTTCATAACTTGGGTCAGTAGAGAGGATAAGTTGTACAGTGCCGCATCTCTGATCTTGCTCGGTGAACATAGTGTCACTTTCAGACATAATCGAATAAAAGGAGGAATATTTTGCAAAACTTGCAACTATATCGTTCAGTTATTTTTTTTTATTTTTTTTTTTTTTTTAATTTGTAACTTTCTGGATAATGTGTTAGTAAGATGGCCTGTTTTTTTTTTGTTTTTTTTAAATTTTTAAAAATTATGTCCCAGATTTTTTTTTTTTTTTGTATCCGAGCATATTTTACTGAGATTGTTGTCATGATTATTGTTTGGTCTCTTTTAATAGTCCTGTGTGCTTTAGCTTTATCATCTTTATAGGCATCTAAGTTTTCTTTGGTTGGTTTTAAATTCTGACCTTTTAGTATAATACAGAAGTGGTCACTTCCACAAGTTTTATCATGCACTTTCCAGATTGATGACCGAATATGTTCCGATGTAGATATCTATTAGCTCCGTTATTATAACGGAATGGTTGGTTCTGATCAAAGAATTCTATTTTCCTCCTTTTCTGTTTGTATCTTTATTGTCCCACGTGTAACGGTCATCATCCTGGTCGGATGTAGCCGGCTTCACCTTGAGCACGAACTAAATCTTCAACCATTGCAGTCCAGTTTTGACTATCCTAGGCCAGATTGCAGGAAATAACTAGCCATTCCCGATTCCAACGCCGCAGAACAACTGTTTGAGGGCCTGATAGTATTACCAGGTTGTCTTTAATTGTTGTTACCCAGGTCTTCAGCTACACGCCAACACATTTATGCCATCCAGTTAGAGAGGAGGAGGAGGAGGGGAGAGGATTGTCCAAACCACCAAGAATGTTGTTGAAGAAGATGGACTAGAGTGGGCATAGGTTTAGTCTTCAACGAAGTGCAAAAACGAAACATGATCTCTATGGCACCAGTGCAGAATGCTGCGAAGACAGTTGTCAAAGACTTCCAGTTTGTGCAAATCCACCAATCTCATAAGCTACGTCTCATAGTCATAAGGAAGGGTGGTTCTCACCATCGCCTGATATATGTCGCTTCGTGTTCAAATGTATTTCCCATCAAGACCACAGAGACCAATTTAAGAAAGAATGCGGACCATGCTGCTCTTATTTGCCGTTCAATCTCGTCATCTGCCTGCCGAGTCGGTAGTATAATAGTAGAACCAAGATAGACAAAGGAATCCACATTATCTCGGTAAATTCCGTTCAGCATGAGCGGCTGCCAGGTACTCTGGTCAATCACCAGAGATATGACTTTATTTCGGAGATATTTATGTGTATTACTTATCTGTGAGCAGCGGTCTGCAATCGGTTGCGCATAGCCTGCACCTCCTTGCCAGTCTATCAAAGTAGAACGATATCATCTGTATAAACAAGGTCAGGCATGTTCACGTTTCACCCAACTGCAACCCCTTCATAATCTTGAAGGGCTTTGTTGAGTATATAATCGAACACATAGTTGAAAAGAGTAGGGGAGAGGGCACAGCACTGTCGAAGCCTGACCTCACTTTAAACATCCGACTCCTCACTGTACACAGACCTTCATAGTCCAATAGTATCTTTCAACAATCCTCAACAGTTTTCTGCCTGCCTGATTCGGCAGAGCAGATCAGCGCGGTTAATTTGAAGTACCCAATTCGGAGTAAAACATTTACAAGTCGCATATTTCAAAACTTTCATCAGAATGAAGGGTTTAAAGTAATTGTCAAATCAGTTCATCCAACTCTTTTGTGTTTATTGTATCATTTGGAGGTAAGTATAGTCAAGAAAAGTTGTGTTTTTAGTTTGCGTTCAATTTGAGTGAATGTTGTTCTGGCCCCCCGATTTATCGGAGAACGACCTATGTTTTCGGTGGCGTCTGTGCATCCGTTATTCCGGACAATTGCCAGATAACTGTCCATTAGTTTCTCCTGAAATTTTGCCACAAATTGTATTTCATTGCACTCAAAAGAGGTCAAAAATGCTCCAAAATGGTAAAAAATGACGTTTTGCCCCATAATTTTTGATCCATCTATTAGATTTTTCTGAAACTTAGCCAAAATGTGGAGGCCATCGTTCTTAATATAAATCCAGTATGGTTGACCCTGGCAAAATTCTAGTTCACATCCCTCTGGAATTTGAGGGCTAAAAAAACATGCCTTTTTGGAGCTCTTTTTACATATTACTCAAAAACTTGATATTTATGGCTATGTAGTGGTTTTCCATGGTGCTGAATTCAAATATACATGTGTTAAGGTGTGAAACTGCACCATTTGCTCATTTTCACTGGGATTCAGCATTCTCAGCAGCTCAAAAGGGGTCACAAATGCTCCAAAATTACCAAAAAAAAATGAAACTTTTTACCCCATAACTTTAGCTCCATCCATTTCTCAAACTTGACAAAACTGTGAAGGCAACGTTGGCCCTTCACACTTCTCACATTCATCATTTCTTCACTATTTTTGTGGCGTCATCTCACATGCAGCACCAGAGGGGGACCACGCACACGCGACTTGTTAGGAATACAAGTTGTTTTTTTTTTTTGTTATTTTAAACAAAATTTCACCTTTTTTAAATTTAGAAGCAAAAAATTTTTGCTAAAAATCTTTTGTTAAAAAAAAGGCTGATTTTCCCTCTGATGACACTTTTTTTTTTTTTTTTTTTCTGAAAATGTTAATGTTTTCTTGAATTTTACGACTTTTATGAATTCCTGATTAGGGGGTAGAAGATGACTTTTGCTCCATCAAAGAATGATTTCCTGTCTCTTTCTCTCCACATGTACACTTGGTACCTTTCTCTTAATTTTTGACTTTGTTGATTTGGTGCTTATTCAGATTGGCACTCATACTGATAAACAAAAATGTAGAAAAACTTTTCTCATGTACCTATTTATCGCAGAATGAAGGTTGTATATTAAAAAAATTACAAAAATTGTATGAAGTCGTTTTTATTTTTGTGTGTTTTTTATGAAAAACAAATTTGCTGTTTTTTACTGATTAGTGACCGACAAAATCATGTTTTACTAGAGAACATAAGGGGAGGTAATCAATGAATGTTTTACAGTTTCCATTAGGATTGTCTACCCTTGTCCACTGATATATTAGTTTTTTTCACCCCCATTGAAACAAATAAATTGGATTTGCTTAAATGAAAAAAAAATGAATAAATATTTGATCAAATAAGGTGATTTTTTTTTTGGAATTTTTCATTTTTGTCCTGTGACTGGTATGTGTATCATATGGACATTCCTGTATTTTGTTTAATTTTAAATGTTGTCATAAGTGCTGGTCGTAATATGCACAGTTAGTTTAAACTGATTTGAGTGTTTAGCAAAAAAAAAAAGTTTATGCGGCTCTCTCTTTCTCTCTCTACACACACACACACACACAAAAGGCCGATGAAATATATTTATATATTAAGGTGGTCGTGGATATGACCTTAAACCATATACGGTGGTGAGGCCCCAGCTTGCAGGCTTTGGGGAGTGTGGGGCCATCCTTTAATTACCATTGCTCCCAGATCCACTCTGACCCGGAGTGGTAGTACCTGTTAGGGTCCCAACTATGGGTTAAATAGAAGCCGACTTGAAAAAAAAAAAACAAATATATTTTATTAAAAAATTGTTCTTCAAAATCACTGGATTCGGCATTAAATAACCCGAAAAGGCTTGATATGTCGTAAAACGAACAAACAACGAACAACATATTAAGGAATAAATAAAAAATAAATAAAATTAAAAGGTAAACACTGGTTTTTGTGTGTTTTGAGATACTTAAAACTTTTGTATTTTTGAATTTTAAAAATGTTTGTCTTACGATTTTTGGGAAATTAAAAAAATTATATATTTTCTTTCATATATTAGATTTTGGATTGTCTGGTTTGCATTCTTTAAGGTGTTGATTGTATTTTTCAAATGTTTGCATGCAAAATGCTTTGTTGTCCATGAATGGATCTTATGCTTCCTTTTGAAGTTTTGTCGGGAAATGCATAAAGTATTTATTTGCTTGGGGATTTTTCCTGTGGATTTATATGGCGATTTTCTCATGAGCTGCAGTGACAAAAAAAGATCCTAGTTATTTTTTTTATTTTTTACGTGGTAATCATCACTTATCAAGGCCCGAAAGCCACTTGGGGATAAGGGTTATTGCGTGTACAGTAATCAATGGGATAGTATCGTAGTAATCCTTAGTATTGGAGATTTGATAAAGTGTCTTACTTAAGGGGACGGTTCATCAGGAATTTGTTTATGTTGGACTTGAAGACATCCAGGTTGTAGTCAGGTGGGAAACAGGCAGACGGAAGAGAGTTCCACTGGCATACACTTCTTAGAAAGAAGATTTGTTCATGGAATCTACATTTTGGTTTTTCCATAGATAAAGAGTGGGGAAAATTTTTGACAGTGGTTTCAGCTAGATGGGTGTTTATCGTGAAAGATTTGCGAGGGGGGACCATAGATTGGAGCTCAGACGAGCACTTGCCATGGAAGTAACAATAAAACAAAGACATGCTTGCAACATCTCTTCTGTGGGATAGAGGTTGCAGGGAAGAGAAAAGGGCATTCCCCACTAAGCCACAAAGTCTATTTTGTACTCTGTCAAGTCAGGATAGGCTGTTTTTAGCAGCTCCTGCCCAGATGTGATAGCAGTACTCCATCCTTGGACGTACTTGGCTTTTTATATAGAGATTTGCATCAGCAGTAAGATCCTACCATTTTTCCGTTTTTACCATATTGTATACTAGCAGGGGTACCCGGCGTTGCCCGGGTGTTTGTAGGTGTGTTTGAAAAAAACAGGTGCCCGTGAAAAAAAAAGGAAGCTTTTGCGACGCGCAGTTGGAAAATAGTAAAGTGTGAAAAAAAACCAAACAGGTGCTCGTTTTTGATTGACGTGACGGCGATTTTTTTGCGGGACAGTTTTTAATGAGGTCAATAAATCGGTTAGTTTGTTTTCAAAAACCTGCTCCCCCGTCTGATATGACGAAGTCGACAAACGTTCACTGGCTCTGGGCCTGTTATTAGAGTCGAGTTTCACTGTTTTTTTTACCGAAAACCGAATGTAACGCGTGCCAATGCGGGAAATGTGGAATAATTAACGTTTGAAAGTCAATAAAATTAAATAGACAGGCGAGCTCCGTGGGTAACTCTGAGATATTACATCATGGTAATACAGCTTCCTATTCCTCTAACAATGCGTGTATGGCGGCTATATGCAAATAACGAGCCATGAGTGAAATGACGCCATGGTAACGAAAAAGACTATAAAAAGGAGAGAGAGTACGTTGGAAATGTGGGTGATGTCAGTCGTAACTAGAAGTCATGCATGGTGGGTAAATAACGAAATAAATGTTGTTACAAAGCGAGATAGTGAGTCCGAGTTATTTTTTTGTCTTTGTTTCCTTTACGATGTAGACTGCATACAAAATGTGGGTCTCATGTGTAAAGGTGTGTACTATATTACACCACCAGCTTATTTCCATGCACTGTGGAGCTTTCCTCCATGCTGACTGTATTCCTCCTCCCTTTTTTTTTTTTTCCAAGACTAAGGTCAGTATGCATCTCTTGACTTTTCAATAATCATTTTTTGTTGACTTGGCTTCACATCTTGTCTGAAGCGATTTCCAGTAAAAAAGAAAAAAAAAAAAAATTTATGCTTTTATAAGCTTGTGTGATATGATAGATGTGTTTTTTATTGATTGTTTAATTATTTATTTTGTAGAGGGGGGTAGTTTCTACAGCGGGCGTGCTAGGTTGAAATTATGGTGTGTCATACTCAATTGGATCTGAGTAGATCCATTTGATGTGCAGCTATTCACTTATGATTGATCTTTTTGTGCTAATATGGTAGCAGCTGTGATAATCAAAGTAACCATGTCCATCGATGGGTTTAGGGTAGAGCGATGTTGCTATTTGTGATGGGTGGTGGTTAATGTTCTGTGGTGAATTTCATACCACTGACATAATGGTAGAAGTGCATTAGTTACTGTTCCATGTGTGGCCAAATGTTGCGTCGGATATCACCTGTATGTATGTATGTATGCGTGTTTGTGCATATATATATATATATATATATATATATGAAATAAAATGGAGGTGGAAGGACCTGGATACTCAACGTTTCGCCCGATTTATGCGGGCTTCTTCAAGAGGGATGGTCATTGACGAGAGAGTCGGAGGATTGGGGCTATATATAATGATGGGGGAGAGCAGCGTGTTTTCCTTATGTTAATTAGATGTCATATATACATGTATATACATTTTATGAGAGAAGAACTAATTAGCGTAAACTAGTGTAGTGGATTACGTCTAAAAGATAAAATATCGTAGAGATTAAAAATTGTGTTTGGAAATAAAGCGGTGATAGATTAAATAAATAAAATGACACGAGATTACGAAAGAATCTTTTTTTTTTTTTAATTAGAAATAATTGAATTGGGATAAAATAGCGCAGTAATTTAA
Source organism: Euprymna scolopes (assembly GCF_053919585.1). Lineage (NCBI taxonomy): Eukaryota > Metazoa > Mollusca > Cephalopoda > Sepiida > Sepiolidae > Euprymna > Euprymna scolopes. The sequence continues at coordinate 65,967,809 of NC_136521.1, read as the reverse complement.
AAGATGGTGTCTAAAAATAAGAATAGGAGGTGATAAAATGGAGTCTAAAAATAGATAATGATAAAATACAGTAAATAAGTAAAATAAAAATAAAATTAAGTGAAATTACGAATTTTTTTTTTTTTCGCGCTTAACCGGTGTCTAAGTTGTTTTCTTTAATAATTATTTTCGACAGAAAGGGAGCAACGTGGAAAAAACCTTTTCTTTGCTTAATTATATTGCTGGAATGGGAGATTATAGCTGACTCAATTAAACGTCGTGTGGATCTGTTATGTATGTGTTTAAGGAAAGTTGCTTTGTTAAAATCAAAATGGTGGTCGTTTTCCATGATGTGACAAAATATGGCGTTGAGTGTATTGTTGTTTTTTACATCTCTTTTGTGTTCTATAACTAATACCAACATTAACACCAAAGCCGGAATATATTCCATACCCTGCCTTGATTGTGGAAGAATATACGTAGGAGAAACTCAACGTAATTTAAATAAAAGAATATATGAACGTCTTAGTCTTAATATTCCTATATACCCACACATCTATATCCTGCATGTATATTTACTTATATTTTACTATATGCATTTACTTACATACTTACTTGCTTTATCCTGAATTTGCAGATACCGGCCATCCTCTCCCCTTAAAATTTTTGTATTTTTTTATTTTTATATTTTATTATTTATTTTTTTATTTACTTATCTATTTTTTATTTATTTATTTATTTTTTCCATTTAGTGTCTTTTAGCAACTCTTGCTGACATTTTCTTAAGTAATATCCTGTACATTTCAGTTGACCTATTTTTTTGCCCTATATTTTGTTCGCGCCTTTTAACATCCTTTTTGTCTGGGTCATTTTGACATTTGTTTTTCTATCTTATATTTAATTCTGTCACCATTTAATTTTTTTTTTTCCTCTTCTTCCCTGATCTTTCTTATATCTCGGCAGTCATGTGAAAAGCATATCTTATTTTTCTTTTATTAATATCATTGGAATTTTCCCCTTTTCTTTTCTTTGTACATATTTGTAAATTATTCAATGGATTTTGGCCTTTTGGATTATTTTGGACCATCTTCCAATTACGTGATTTCCTTGGATTTTACTTGTGCAAATGGAAACTCAATTAAGTTTCTTGGAGTTATATTTTTGGATTATACCGTCATTGGATTATTTACCTTTCACCAGACTATCCATTCACATGTAATCACCTTTTTCTTCACCATATTCCCTCTGCTTCACTTTTTTTGTTATCAAGTAAGATCTTTGACTTACTTGTTGTTTCATCAAATACTTTTGTATGCAAAATCCGATCCCGCATTTTGCTAATTCCTACCCTCTGATGAGAAGGAAAGTATTTCTTTGAAACTCTGCGGATTAAGAACTATCCACTTATCAAGTGTTTCCTTTTCAGATTAAATATGTTTTTAACTCTTTTTCAAGGTGTTTTTTTAATGTTTTATTAACTGTTTGCCCCTATATATATATATATATATATATATATATATATATATATATATATATATATATATATAGCTACTTGATTTAATCACATAAATTGATATATGAAAATATAATTTTATGCATAAATTTTCAGTATTTACTTCAACAGTGCTCAATACATAGGTAGAGCTAAATAGTAAGTTATAAAAATATATATCTAAGTAAGCTGACCTATTTTCAACCTAGGTGTAGTTAGATATTTAAAAAAAAAAAAAAAAAAGCGACGACATTAGATATGTGTGTGTTTATTTGCTCCCCCATCGAGCAAATTAGGCACAAGGCCGATTTTTTTTATGTGAGGAGTGAAGGGGAAATGGGGATCATCTCCCCGGGGAGTAGGGGAGCTGGATAGTGACAATTGGTATGAAGGGTTGCCCCTACATTGACCAAGGTCTTATATGTGGGGTTGCCCCCACATATGGTCTTTGCTTGCAGTATCTGCCAGAACAGATACTACACTGTGATCTTGTCACCCGAGCCACGGAAGGCTTGGAAATGATTTTTCTATAATTTGGATATATATATATATATATATATATATATATATATATATATATATATTTTAGTTTAGTTTTATTTATTTTCTATTATTGTCAATTTTAAAATTATTTTATCTCGCTATCATAGAGTAAAAGTTTATCCTGTGCACACAGTTGTTCGCTATTTCTCTCCTACAGTTTAATTGATGTTGGGGTTCTTTAAAGTATAGGATAGCAAATTTTTCATTTAGGCATAATCTACATGAATCATCTTGGTCCCTACATGTACTTGCTTGTCTTACTACTTTCCATTCGACTATCGGCAACGTCCACTTTCTTTGAGTTCCTCTAGGTTGAAAATAGGTCAGCTTACTTAGATATCTACTCTTCCCATGAAAAACAAACACAAATGAAGGGGTGAACCTAAGGTCAACTGTACCGTTGTCCTGAAAGCGCCCATCCATTGGCTGATTAGGATGGGTGCAGTGGAAACTATGAAGCTGATTGGCTAACTAAAAATTCAATAGCATGTGCGTATATAAAAACGCGCGGTAACCACAACTCTTTGCATACGGCTGACGAATTCTCACGAGAATGAAATGTGAAATTGTGTGTAGCTTAATTGCCATATATATTTTTATAACTTACTATATAAGGAAAAATGTGTGTTAGTGTTTGTGTGTGTACATTTTTTTCTGTGTGTCCGACAAAGGCTTTTATCAGGCTGGTTCTCAGCTTGCTCGCTCATTCTTATAACTTTTTATATGCTACCGAGATGATAATATCTAAGATTTACGAAACTACTCTGTGTGTATCTTTAATTTGGGCAATTTTTATGCGCAATTTTTGCTATATTTATTGGCCCACGTGTGTCTTTGGCTTTTCAGTATTAAAAAAGCGAAAATGTGAAAACGAATTTGTGTGCCGAGACGTCCAGAAATCAAATAAGGTGTAATCAATTCTGGGGAAATGAACCGTCATATCAGACAATTGCTGTTCATTTAGCGGGGGAAACAAACAAATGCGCAGAAACTGGCTTGCAGCGCCAAACTTAGTCACATGATGTTTGACCCTATTAAATTCTCGCACCTTTCAATGTCACTTCATGAATGTCAAATTAAGACTGTTTTCACTTCCTGTTCCCTCGTGGCCGAGTGGGTTAGATGTCAGGGTTATTTCTCTTTCTTTTCCACCTTCGCGTCAAGGCTTTGAGTCCGAGCCTACCTTCCTACCAAAACTTTTTCTTGTTCTTTTACACCTCCAAACACCTGGCCAATGTTTTTTATTTTATTTTTGTTTTGATTAACCCCCCCTCCCCCCAACACACACATCTCCAAACACTTTGGCAATGCCGGGCACCCCCGCTAGTATCTATATATATATATAAAAGGCAAATGTGGCGCACGCATTTTTGTATGTTCAAGTAAGGCTTTTTTTCACCGGGCTTCTCGGGGGGGGGGGTCTTAGATCTCTTTATATACCCCTAGATCATAATTGTACGATTTGCGAACACACATCGCGTCTAGATTTGTTTAAGTCTACTTTTATAAAATTCTTGCTATTTCGGCTTCTCATGTGTTTGTTTGGCTTTTTCGTATAAAAGCAAAACTGATCTGAAGCAAAGGTGCGGTTCCCGGCACAAAGGCCGGGAATGTCCAGAAAGCAATAGAAGTTTGGTCAATGTCTGTGAAAACTGTCATATCAGACAATTGCTTTCATACGGACACTGGTTTTCCCCCAACATGTTGGGGAAACAAAACCAGACAAAGTTGGGTGAAAAACAAACCCAAAAGAACTATCTCGCAGTTAAAATTAAGTGCAGAATTTATTTTCCTTTGACCTAATTAAATTCGCCACGCACCTGCCACTTGTGCGTTAAAAACGTTAAATTGAAATTGTTTTCAGTTACTTTCTTTTCGTGGGTGAGTGGTAACATCAAGTTTTTCGCCTCAACATTCAGGGTTCGATCCTACCTACCTGTCAAAACTTTTTTTTTTTTTTATTTTACTTTTTCTTTTTACATCATGTTCACTTTTTTTTTTTTTTTTTTTTTTTTTTTTTAAAGAAATTTAACATAGGGTCTGGGTATAAACACACACCTACAACCACCCGGGCAACACTGGTATATATATATATAAAAGACAAAATGGCCGCGTGCGTTTTTGTATGTCCAGCAAAAGCTTTTCTCGCCGGAGTTCTCAGGAGGGAGGGGGTGACTATGTTTTAGAAATTTTTATATATTCCCTAGATCATAATGTCTACGATTTGTGAACGCACATCGTATCTGCAATTATTCACATCGATTTTTATAAATTCATGCTATTCCCTCCTCCTGCGTGTTTGTTCATCTTTTTGGTATAATAGTGAAACTAAATCGAAAGCGAAGGCAGCTTCCCGACCGTTCATGCCGGGACGTCCAAAAAAGCAATCAGCTTTGATGAATGTGGGGGAAACCCCTCATATCAGACAATTGCTATTCATTTGGACACTCCCTTTTTGTGGGGAGCTGGGTTTTCTCAACATCGTGGGGAAACAAATAAATGAAATGGTGGAAAGCTGAACTGGCCTCCAGCCAACGTTCATTTCTGCAAGCCAACTTTTGGATTGACATCGCTGAATTTCAACGCTTTTCACTTCCTATGGCCCCATAGCGTAGCACTAAGATTTCACATTTTATTTCACATTCTTTTCCACCTTCGGATTCGTCACAGGTTCAAAGCACTTTTTTTTTCTTTTACACCTCCAAACACGTGAGCAACGCCGAGTATCCCCGCTAGTCTATATATATAAAAAAGCGAAAATGTGTGTGTGTATGTGTGTGCACTTTTTCTGTATGTCCGCAAAAGGCTTTTTACGCCAGGATTCTCGGAGGGGGGGGTTACTATTTCTTATAACTTTTTATATGCTATCGAGATCATAATATGTAACTCTTACGAAACAATGTCGTAAAAATCTTTGATTTCAGCAATTTTATCTTACAAAATTCATGCTGTGAATTCGTTTTCTCTCTACTGCTCCTCCTCCAGCTGCTATGGCATGAGATTTGACCTAGAAAACCACCTTAAACACTTATTTTCAATTCATCTAAAGTTACTGCCTTCGTGGTGTCGTGTTATGTCACCAGACGATTAAACTCAAGGCTTTGAGTTCAAGCCTACCTTTTTCTTAAAACATTTTTTAAGGGTTATTATTTTTAGTTTCCATCTACCCCTGCTAACACACACACACACACACACACACCTATTTTTCGTGTTCGCTATTTTTTTTTTTTTTTTTTTTTTTCAGATTTTTAAAGAAGTTTTAACATTATTCATTTTTTGTTGTTTTTTTTTTCTATCACGTTTGCGTTTTCTTTTTTTTTTTAGTTTTTGTTTTAACATCATTCGTTTGCGTCACTTTGTTTTTTTATAATATTTAAACAAGGTTATTACTTCGCTTATTTTGTTTTGATTTACGCCCTCCCAACACACACACCTCTAAACACCCGGGCAGTTCTACGCATGCGCCAGATGATGCCATGACCTGATTTACTTTAAATAGTTGAAAAACTGAACAAATTTCATGTACGCCGCGTTAGCGCAGTTGATTAGCGCATTGGTTCGTTATCTAAACGTTTTGGGTTCGAGTCGTAGTGTGAGATGTCTTTTTTTTTTTGATTTTTTTAGATTTAAATATTGAACCAGTGTTATTTAAGCCATTTTTCACGTAACGTTCGTTTTTTTTTTTTTTTTTTTTTTTTTTTTTATACTTCGCTCATCCACCACCGACCACACACCTCAAAACACCCGGATACCCACCGATTTGAAAAATTTTAATATCGAAACAGGCTTATTTAAGCCATATTTCACATGTTCGTTTTTCTGTTTTCGTCGTTCGTTTGCCTTACGTTAGTTTTTTTTGTGTTTTTTCCTGCTTAAGTTTTAACGTTTTCTTTTTTTACTTTGCTTATAACAAACAAACCTGGTCATTGACATCGTCGTCGTCGTAACGCTTGACAACTTCTGTGCGTGCACCTGTCAATTTGGTTCTTCAGTAACTCATTCTGGCTGGCCGATTTTATTTTCAAACTTTGCCTCAGGGGTTCGGGTTCGATCCTACCCCTCCCCCCCCATCCCCCGGTTTCTTTTTTATTTAACACCACACACATCTACAAACCCCCGGGCAATGCCAGGTACCCTCGCTAGTATAATATAAATCTCAAACGTCTGTTTGTGTGTGAATGTATGTGTGTTTGTATGTCTATTATAAACTTTTGTCAGCTGCATCAGACCGGGTTGAAATCTGAAAGAGTGATCCCTTGGGTGCATAATGTGAAAATTTAAAAATTGGTTGATTATTTTGTATAGAAATAAAGGTTTTAACGAAGGGAGGTCTGTAAAATCGTCTTCACAAACTGCGCATACGTCAAACATTATTTTTTGAATTGGTTTAAATAAAAAAATCTCTAATGTTATTTTGCAATCAACATTGTCGGCCAGCGAATTAGGAAGTTGCTTCGTAAGCTTTGACATGTAACATGTAACAGTCTTTTTTTTTTATTCTTATTTAAACAGAGTTGTTTTATAATTTCAGTCGATAATTATATTAAAACAAAAAAAAAATTTGTTTTTTCGATTTGATTTTTTTTTTTTTTTTTTTTTTTTTTTTTTAAGAAACAAAAATTTCAATCCAATAACGATAAACAAAAAACAAACTCTCTATCATTTACATTTTTTTAGTTTTTTTTTTTTTTCTGTTACATTTAAATAGGGTTAAAAGATTGCATTATTTTTTTGGCATTTTTTTTTTTTTTTTTTTTTTTTTTTACACAGTGATCACCACTTATCAAGGCCCGGAAGCCACTCAGGGATAAGGGTTATTGCAAGTACATCACGTTAGTGAGGAGATTTTATGAAGTGTTTAATTAGGGGGGGCGGTTCATTAGGAATTTGTTAACATTAGACTTGAAGACATCCAAGTTGTAGTCCGGAGGGAAGCAGGCAGACGGAACAGAGTTCCACAGGCGTGCAGTTCTAAGAAAGAAGCTTTGCTCATGAAATCCGCGTTTTGATTTAGGCACAGATATAGAGTGGGGGAAATTTTTCACAGTGGATTCAGCTAGACGGGTGTTTTTCGTGAAAGTTTGGCGAGGGGGGACCAGGGATTGGAGTTCAGACGAGCACCTGCCATGAAAATAACAATAAAACAAGGATAGGCTCGCAATGTCTCTTCTGTGGGAGAGGGGTTGCAGGGTAGAGAAAAGGGCATCCCCCACTAAACCACGAAGTCTATTTTGTACTCTGTCAAGGCATGATAGGCTGTTTTTGGCAGCTCCTGCCCAGATATGGCAACAGTATTCCATCCTTGGCCGTACTTGGCTTTTATATAGATAGAGAATTGCATCAGTAGTGAGATATCTTCTGGAGCGGTAGAAGGATCCCCCCATCTTTCCTGCGACCTTGGCAACAGACTTGATGTACGTGTTCCATTTCAGATCAGGAGTAAAGGTCAAACCCAAAAGCTTGTCAAAACACGGGGCCTCACCCAGACGAGAGCCATCCATCACAATTGATGCCAGCTGGGGATCAGAGCGTTGATGATGTAAGGATAGGAGTTTGGTTTTAGATGCATTAAAGGTAACTAGCCACATCTTCCCCCACTGAACCACGCGCTCGAGATCAGAGGAGAGAGAATCCGAGAGAACTTCGTCGTTTACAGCCTTTTTTTTAACAAAACCGTTTTCTTATTTTTTTTTAAACATCATAACTGCTAATTTTTTCTTTTTATAATACAATGTCATAACTAATCATTTATATAACGGTTAATTCGGTTAAAACCAATTCTACTTTGTTATTCTTAAAACTGAATTATTTTCAGTTTGTTTCCGTTGCAACAGACTAACGAGAAATCTTTCTAGACTGAGGCAGCATTAAAGAAATTCGCTTAAGCTGGTATATAGTCATCAAACGGTGCTCTATATCCAGAGAATAGCTTTTTCTATTCATATTTTTTCTGCCAAAATATCTTGTGAGGAGGTTTTCATATACTTTGATTTTTTTTTTTTTTTTTTTTTTTTTTTGTGGGGGGTGGGGATTACATTTTTGTGTTTTATCCGTTTTATCCGTTCTTTTATTTTTGAAATCATTGTGGGGTTAATGATGGAGTTAGCAGCTGTGTCGGAACCAAACTTCATGTCCACCCAGGCAATGCTGGGTATTCTTGCTAGTGTGTATATATATATATATATATATATATATATATATATATAATACTAGCAGAAGTACTGACTGGGTTCAAAAGCAGCTTACAGAAAATGGACTGTGATTGATGAAGTATGATAGGTTATAAAAAGGAGGGGGTCGTTTAGAGATAGATTTTGATACTCAAAAATTTTACCCTAAGCAAAATATGATGAAAGTAAAGATAATTTTCGCGAAAATATATTTTTATAACACCTTTGTTTCCATTTGTAGCCAAGAGTGACCAACAAAATGATGTTTCCTTACAAAGAGAAAATGTTATATATATAATAATATAAATATAGGAGAAATAAATGTTACCATAGTCAATAAAAGTTACTTTTATAGTAGAAAAGTTCATTGGTTTGTATTTTTAAGTAGTTTGGAAAAAAAAAAAAATTTTTAATTCACGAACCGGTTTAAAAAAAAAATCAAAATGGCAGCGACTTTGAAATGGAGAGCCCTGTTTTCAATTTGAAGGAGGGGCACTTGAGCATTCTGTGTTAACAATTTAAGTGAGTTCCGTCAACGTAAGGAATATTTATAAACATATTTTAACGTTTTCCGTTATTTTGTGCTTGAGGAATATTCAATTATGGCATGTGTAGTTTATATAAAAGTTCATTTAAGTAGTTATCACCTCAAATTTCATTATTAAAAACTATTTCAAAACAAAAAAAAAACATGAACTGAACTTTTATTGACTATGGTAACATTTATTTCTTGTATATTTATTTTTTTTGGGTAGTCGTTGGTTGGCTTTTCTACTAAACACTCTTACTAAATAATATCGATGAAATATCGAATAACAAAGAAACAAAAACAGTTTTGAAAAATAATAAAGCTTTACTTAGTTTAGTAAAATAATCCGAAACAGCAAAATGGGATATTAAACTTTATTAAAAACGTGAATTTATTCGACACAATATGATTCAACTCAAAAAAAAAATAAATAAAAGCTAACGTGAATTAAGATAAAAGTTAAGGTGTTATCGTGGACCCTCACCCCTTTTAAAAAACCTTGTTAAATTTTGTGACATATTTACATTCTATGGAGGTCAGGTGCGAACGAACACTCAATAATTTTATTATACCATATTTCTTCAAACTGAAACATAATTATCAAAGTATACTTACGCGCACACACACACACACACACACACACCGACGTTCAGCTTTATTTCATTAAATATAATAAACTTTCTTTTTTAATAATTCTATTCTTGATCTTTTCCAACTTCTGAATAACAGTCTTCACTTCTGGCAGGAACTGGCTGATATAATTATCATATTTATCGTTAGTCAGAGTACTTTCCAATCCTTCTGGATTCATCTGTCCCTGAGGATGAATCCAGAATCCTGAGGCCACAATCCTGTGGTTGAGGACAGCTGATGGTCTACTTGTGTTGCATGTCTGATATTCTGCACAACCACTTGTCCAGCACCCCTCACTCACCCTAACTGAAAATTTTAAATGAAATTAAATGAAATGGCAGTTCAAGAAAAAATTATGTTTAAACCAGGACCAAACTGAAAGAAAACCAATCTGTCTCCTCCCTTGAGGCTTGCATTTATGAATATCCACGGGCTTAGAACTAACAGATGGTGTTGAATCATTTCTCCTAGTAAACACTCTGGATATCTTAGCATTAAGTGAAACTAATCTACACTCCTCCATTCCCTCTAACCACTTTAACATGCCTGGTTATCTCCCACTCTGCCGTAAGGACTCAAACAGACACATGCACGGGTTTGAAGTCTATATTTGTAACACGCTCTGACTGACTAGAGAAACAAACTTGAATCAGACGACCAGGGCTTTATGTGCTTCAGACTAAACATGCATCATAATATTGACTGCTTGTATTTTCTCTACCACTAACTCTCAACCCAAGACTTTACCCTAATAAACAAAGTCTCTGACAGCATAGATATAGCACTCTCCCTCGATACTAGTGTACAAGTACATGTATTTGGTGACTTCAATGTCCACCACAGTAACTGGCTTGGATTCTCTACTTACACAGACGTAGCTGGTAGCACAACACATAGCTTCTCTATATCCCATTCCCTATCACAGACGGTTACATTTCTGACACCTTTCCCAGAGCCAACAAGATCAACAGGCCTCACTTCTAGATCTATTTCTGACAACAGTTTCCGATGATTGTACAACAAATGCCCACAGCCCACTCGGGAATGCTGATCACGCTGTGATAATGGTAGAAATTACCCTAAATTCTCGCCCTAAAATTGAAGACCCACTAGTCAAAACAACGAGGTATTACAAAAAGGCTGACTGGGAAGCCATCAGGGAACTCATCAAAGATGCACCATGGCGAAATATCTTTTCTCTTCCAGCAGAACAGTGTGCAAATGAGACCACTGAATGGTTAAAAACTGCAATTAAAGCACGTGTTTCCACACAGAAATTCTATAGCAAGCCCCACTTTCCCCAATGGTTTACTTCCGCTTGTGTAGCTGCCATAGCACAAAGGCAGCATGTGTTCCACAGATTCAACCGACATAAGTCCAGTTCAAACAGACAGAAATATATAGAAGCTAGAAATAATTGTAAGAGAGTAATAGTGACAAAAAATCTACAACAGTGTAGTAAATAATGGGCTGTCAACGATTCCCCCACTATCACACAATCATGAGGTTTCTTGCACGGCAACTGACACTGCTAATCTGCTTGCCCATTGGTTTGCCTCAAACTCCACACTGGACCCGGCACACCACTCCCTTCCCGACTTTCCTTTGCGGACAGACGCCACACTAGACGATTTGAAAATCACCCCTCTCAGGTACATGGTATCATAAAAAAACCTAGACACCTCAAAAGCATGTGGACCTGACCTCATCCTGGCTGTGCTATTAAAAAAATGCTCTGCTGAGGTTGCTCCAGTTCTCTACAAACTTTACAATACAAACCCAACAAGCAACTAAGTTCCACCCCTTTACAGTAGAGATCCCTAGGTGTAAGAAAGCCTTTTACTCCAATAGTTTCTTCCCCCAGGACTGCAATTCTTTGGAACTCCCTTCCAGGATTCTGCTTTCTCAACTGTACTGATATGCAGAAGTTCAAGTGTAATGTGAACAAACATCTTGCTACTTATCTCCCTTCATAATACCACTACAAATTATGTCCCCGATAGTAGCCCCCTACTTCAAAGTGGCGCTGTGCCTTCTTTGGGGTGGAAATTGATTAAAAAAAAAAAAAAAAAAAAAAAAAAAAAAAAAAGTATTGGAAAGTACTCAGACTTAGGATAAATATGTTGATTACATCAGCCAGTTTCTGCCAGAAGTGAAGACCATTATTCGGAAGTTGAAAAGGATCTAAAATAGAATAGAATTAATAGACAAGAAAAGTTCACTTTATTTAATGAAATATGCCTAAAAGAAAAAAGTTGTTGCCTAAATACACACACACACACGCCATATTGTTGTTAATGGTCAGTGCTGTTCTTGAACCAGATTCCACGTGCAGACAATGATGTCTAAATGTATACAGGGTGAAACGATAAAATTGTTGCGATAAAAAAGATAACATGATTCCATTTCCATTTGATGAAAACCGTTTCTTTTTTGCAGACCATCGAAAATCCCAAGAGCATTAAGAGCCTTCTATGATGTCTGAAAGTGACACAATGTTAAACGAGCGAGATCAGAGATGCGCCACTGTACAATTCATGCCCTCTACCGATCCAAATTATTAGAATGCCAGCACTCTCAAAATGATCACTGGATTGCCACAACCAACAGGGATGTGCTCAGAGTGATGAAAATAGTTACCGGCCATGGTTATGATCTTTGGTATGGTTTCAAGTGAGGGCTGCATCTGTGAAGTTGGTTTGAAAGTCAACACCAAAGTGTACCTGGATGTTCTGAAGAGTGTGATGATTCTCTGGTGCAATCAGGTGGCCGTTGGCAAACCCTGAGTGTGGCAGCAGGACTCGGCATTGGCCCACAAGTCTAAGGAGATCCAGGCTTGGCTTCAGAAGGAGTGCTACGACTTTGTACCTTTCCCTCATTGCCCTCCCCCCTTGTCCTCTGATCTGAACCTGCTGGACTACTTCATTTGGTCAGATGTCAAGAACATCAGCATGATCTCTCATAACACCATGGTCCTGGATATGACCTAAAACTATATCCGATGGTGAGGTCCCACCTTGCGGGCCTTAGGGAGTGTGGAGCCACCCCTTAATTGCCATTGCTCCCAGGTCCACTCTGACCCGGAGTGGTAGTACCTGTTAGGGTCCCAACTATGGGTTAAATAGGATCTGACTTAAAAAAAAAATATATATATATACTCCATTGAAAATCGTTCCTCAAAATAGATTTGGCATTAAATAACCTGAAAAAGGTTGATATGCCGTAAAACAAAAGCAACCAACCAACCCATAACACTAAAGCCAGCCTGAGTGCTGGCACTTGTGGAAAAGGCATGCGCCCAGTTCCTGACTCACATCGAGGTGCAGATTGAGGCTGAAGGCGGCTACATTGAATAGATGTCGGCTCTGCTACATAATCAAGTTAACTCAATTGATTTTTTTTCTATAAAAGTAGTAAGATAGTGTTGTTTTCTATAGGCCGACACTTTTATCGTTCCACTTTGTATGTGTAAAAGGAAAGTCTAACTTGATAAATTACAATATGTACTTATGGATCCGTGGATACATTTTTATTTTGTATACATTTATTTGATTCCTGGTTTTATGTTACTGCCATTATGCAGTTTATTGACATTTGATATTCTTCAAGAATGTCTTTTGTTTCAGGAACAAAAAGAATCGCTATCGTTTCTGTATGTGAAAAAGAATTTTTATTTTTTTTAATCTCCCGTTTTATCTTTCTGCCATCGTTTTTCTTGTTATACTAGAGTTGACTAAGTCGATATTTGTTTTCTTGATGCCAGTTTAATCACCCAAAACACCTGTTAAGATATTCTCCTGCTTCAGGATCGTGTTAAACTTCCATGTTAATTATTCTGATTAGGCACATTTTGCAATTAGCTTGGCTGGGAGCAAAGTGTAGTATCTGTTCTCATAAAAGCTACACTAGGACTTTTTTTGCTCTCTGTCACTGAAGACGATTATTTCGTTTTACGGCATGTAAATCCTTTTAGAAGCATTTACTGTCAAATCCATTCATTTTGGTAAATGTTTTTATGCTTCAAATTCTTTACAGGGCTCTACATTGCGGGTGAAACAGTCGCATTCGCGAGTGATTTTTCAAACTAGCGACTAGAAATAATGAAACGTTCATCTTATGGCGATTGTATTTCTTTCACTGACAATCTTCCAAATCTCACTACTGAGTGAAAAATATCTTTTCAACTTTTTTTTATTAATAAAACGAACAAAGTTAAATTATTTAAACAATAAAAGTTTAATAGAACAATTTTCTCTTTGGCTAGTAAACGAAAATATTTAGTTGTCAAAGGTCAACTGAAGATAAATTGGTCCATAGAGCCCTCCTTTCTATCTTCAGATTCAAAAGAATCGGTTTTGGCATCGGAAAATAGGCTCAAATTTTCCTGATTCCGATATCGGTTCTGATACCCTAAAAAGCTCTGATTGTTCCAATTCCGATTAATATATATCCGTTCTCATAAAAGCTACACTAGGACTTTTTTTGCTCTCTGTCACTGAAGACGGTTATTTCGTTTTACGGCATGTAAATCCTTTTAGAGGCATTTACTGCCAAATCCATTCATTTTGGTAAATAAAACTGACCTTGTGTCTTATTTTGACCTTGTAAGGAGGCAAGTAAATAGAAACTTACAAAATGATCATCTATCACTCTCACCCTCTCTCACTATATAATGTTTGACCCTATCCTCTACTCTCCTTAAATGTGCATTTTGGCTAGTATAGTTTTACGGAGAGAACTTTCATCTTCTGCGCCGCCTTCTTTCGAATGGAACGTGCGAGAGGAACTCCTGTTATAGAGTCTGTGTGGGTATATATATATATATATATATATATATATATATATATATATATATATATTAGTGTTGAGATGATTAGTCGGAATCAGAAAAATTAGTACTTACTTTCCAATGCCAATAAACGATTCTTTTATTATTTTTTTTAATGTAATTCTGTTAAAAGCAACATCTTGCACTGCTAATAGTCATGATAAAATAATGAATATTTATTGATTTTAAACTAATAGTAAAACTAAAATCGATAGATCATCACTTACAGGTGTATTTTTTACGCCTGAGAAAATATCTGCACATTTAACACACGTTTTTACTATAATTTTGAAAAAATAACTACTTCATAGTTAAATATTTAGAGTTTATAAAGAATCGGAATGGGGAATTTAGTAAGGAATCGATAATAATAATATTGGAATCGTCCCATCACTAATATATATATATAAGTTCAACTTACAGTTTTAATTTTCTTTCTCTTATAATAAGCTCTACTCTCGAATGCATATTGAGCTTTTTTATTAGGTTAGGATTAAATTTTCTATATATAAATACTGTTATTTATATAAGTTTGAAGTGTTTACCATAGCATATATCAGGTAAACACTACATCCCTTTGTTTTTATTAAAATATATATAAGAAAGAAAATTAAAACTGTAAGTTCAAAATTTATTGTTCGACTGAATACTCCATAAAACAATTTACAAAGTCCTTATTCCGTGGAGTTTCAAAGAATGCTATTCTTATTATTCTTCTCATCAGAGGACAGAAAGGAATCAGCAAATTGTATTTGGAGCAATGCTAGAATTTGCTGATTATGGCATTAAGTGAAACCACAATTTATTATAATCGTAAATTGCCAAGAAAAACAAGTAAAAAAATGTTGGATATGTAAAAAAATATAAAAACAAACCGCGCATAATATTTCAGCTTTCATGAAGATTCTCTCAAGGTAATCCGAAAGGAAAAAATAATTCTTTAGAAAGAATGAAGTCCAAAATTAAATCCAGTGTGATGTTAAGTCATAGTCTGGTTGGAAAGTTTTCAAAGCAGTTGAAATAATGGAAATTATTTTTTGGACAGTGCAGTAGTCCAAAGAAAAGTTGATCTCGAGTCAAGTGGGGTTGAAAAATAAAAAGAACAGAAAAACAGCATGTTATCTTTCATTGCTGTCTTGTATATATGTGTCTGAATTTGTGTATTGTCTAAAATGTTCTTCTATTGTATCATGTGTTCTTCATGTATATAAAATGTCCATTGTGTGTTACCGTTTTTTTTCACAAATACATGTTATGCATAAACTTTCATAGACAGACTTTTACAGTCGAATGATAGCAATATATCTGCTTGTCTCAGATCCAGAAAATCACATACCTTCTTATTGGTCCAAATTCTGAAAAGAATGCCATAACGAGTTATATTTCCCATGGGTTTTATTCAACATGGATTCCCTTGTTGGAGTTTGGCACGCTAAGTCTCTTTCTACATGTTCACTTTTTACCTTGTCCACATCCAACAGTCGTCCGCACGTCTCTTCACTAACACATTTCTTGCCAACACCTTAGCTTGATCTCTACTTACTATTACGTCAGCAAAACCTGAACCACATGTTTAAGGACTCAAAATAGGAAATCTCTTGCATAAGCCTGAATTTGTTTACTTCTAACTAAATTCCAAATCTACTTTAAAATTCCTAAATCGACTTTGTTTATTTAATTTCTGCTTAAATTACGGACTAAACATTCTGAGCTGTAAATGCACATTCTGAAATCTAATTGTTTTATGTTTTTTTATAATAATATGTGATCAGGTTGCCTGGCATTGTCTGGTCAATATTTAACACTAGCAGCTGTGCCGCATCGACACACACAATGCCGAGTCAAACACAAAATTGAGTACACTCAACATGGTCTTACCATCAACGCTTACCTTATGAACTCGGAGTATGGGAAATTTCCATATGCACAAAACAAAATCACTGAAAAAAATAAAAATACCCTAACTAAGAGTAAGGATAATGAGTAAACGTTGGATAAAATGATGATTAAAATTGTGAACTTACCAGGATTCGAACCTGGAATCTTCTGATCCATAGTCGGACACGTTATCCATTGCAGCACAAGTTCTTTCCGTATGTTGAAAGATGTTACCGCGACTGTATACAGGTTGTGCTAAATTCCGTTGATATGGGCAGGTAACTTTTTCGACAATTGCATGAAACGGCCCAAAAACCCTTATTTCGGGCTTTTTGCGTGACTCGGCGTTGTTCGTTACGAACCATATATAGATAAGGACAATCTAGAGACTCGCATCTTTCAGAGAAAAAAAGAATTTTTCAATTCGGTTCATCTGTTCAAAAGTTTTATTGGTATATACACACACACAAATAAATATATACACACACACATAAATAAATATATACACACACACACAAATAAATATATACACACAAAAATAAATATACACACACATACACAAATAAATATATACACACACATAAATAAATATATACACACACACACAAATAAATATATACACACACAAATATACACACACATACACAAATAAATATATACACATACATAAATAAATATATACACACACACAAATAAATATATATACACACACAAATAAATATACACACACACACAAATATATACACACACATAAATAAATATATACACACACACACAAATAAATATATGCACACACACATAAATAAATATATACACACACACAAATAAATATACACACACACAAATATATACACGCACACACATAAATAAATATATACACACACAAATATATATACACACACACATAAATAAATATATACACACACACATAAATAAATATATATACACACACACATAAATAAATATATACACACACACACATAAATAAACATTTAGAATTTTATTAATAGTACAGATCACCAGCTTGAACACCGTTTCAAATTAAGTTCTTTTCGAACTGATCAACAAGCAAGACTGACATTAGCGAGGCTAACATATGTAAGCATGTGAATTCTTTGAATTTATCCATCATTGGTGTTTCATTATTATGGTGTGTATCTTTTGTGGAATATTTATAAGTGCATTTATTTCTTTCAGTTTTTGCATGAAACAATGCGTTACTTTTACACCCAAAACTCATGTGCTGTTACACCTTTTAGACAGTATCTATCGTCTGAGCTCCCCCCCCCCGCTCCTTCTCTTCCTCTTATTCTAATTCATGTTTGGAATAATCTTATAGATTGTCTGAAGTTTTTTAAAGTTCTAACACATTTACGAATCTTTCCACCAATCCATTTAACCTAGGATGGTATGGCGTAGATTTTATAAATGGTTTATCTCAAACAATTTGCAGAAAGTTTCAAATTCGTTAGAGGAGAATTGTGTGCTGTTATCCCAAAAATAAATGTTTATGGCACCTTTGCCCTGACATTGATATTAAAAACCTACTTTTTCTAATTAAAAATTATTCAAACGAACTTAATATGTTCAGTCATGGATATGCGAGTGACTTCAGGTCAACTAATTTGCATATTTGGTTGAAGAACAAGTATTGATTACTTATGCTTTCTTATTAGATGATTAGTTTCAGTTAAGTATTACGTTGAATTCTATTTATGCATGAATTATGCGTGATTGTGCCATGGATAAATGGTAGGCTCTCTCTACCGTGCTAGAAAACTACTGACACCTGAAAGTATCCTGTACTTCTATAAGACCACCTTTCGCCCATGTATGCAGAATTGTTGTCATATTTGGGCTGGTGCATCTGCTACTAGTCTCTCGCTCCTAGACAAGATTAAAAAAAGAGTCGCCAATCTGATAGGCCCTGAACTGGCATCTAAATTTCAGCCTCTGTCCCATCGACGAAATGTTGCATCCCTCTGCTTGTTCTACAAGTGTTTTAACGGTGAATGCTCTGATGAACTGCAGACACTTGTGCCCTCACGACGTAGTAGACACCCTCGACAAACCCGACAGGCAGCTAAATCCCACCCCCACACAGTAGAGATCCCTAGATGTAAAAGATCTTTCTACTCCAGTAGTTTCTTCCCCAAAACCGCTACTCTGGAATTCCATTCCAGGTTCCTGCTTCCCTAATTGTACTGACATGCAGAAGTTCAAGTGCAACGTGAACCAACATTTTGCTGCCCAAATCCCTACACAGTGCCCCATTAGTTGCTGCCACTGATAGTAGCCCCCTACACCAAAGTGGCAATTTGCCTTGTTTGGGGTGAAAATGTAATAAATAAAAAAAAAAAAGTTTAAAAAATTTTTTTATATTTTGGATAATCGGAATAATCAATCCTCATCTTCCAAAAATATTCTGAAATCTCTTTTTTTATTTTTATTTGCATTCTTCAAACTACTGTTCTCATTGTGAATGTTATTGTCATGTTTTGGTCAGTGTAACCTCTGACCTTCGTCAGGTATATCTTGTCAAACTCAAATGTGCGCGGAATTCCCAGTGGAACCCTTTATTTAATCCATGCAGCCAGCATGCTCTTGTTCTTTCAGCCATGACGGGCAACGAAAAGTGTTTCTCTTCGCATCCCTTCAACCAGTATATTTGGTGGGGAAATTGTCACCTACTTCTTCGTTTTTAGGGCGATTCTGTTCTTTTATTTTTGAAATTGTCATGAGCATACCAATGAAAGTGCTCAATATCCTGAGTATGACAGGTGTGTCCAAGCAAAACTTCATGTGGACCTGGGCAATGTCGGGTATCCATGCTAGTTTATAATATAAAAGCGAAAATGTGTGCATGTTTGTGTATGCATTTTTTTTTTTTTTTCTTTTTGTACAAAGGCTTTTTTGGGGAGGGGGGCTCGGACGGGTCACTGTTTCTTAGAACTTTTTGTATACTGCCTAGATTATAATATCTCCAATTTACAAAATGAGGTCGCATCTATCTTTTATTTGAGCGACTTTTATATTACAAAATTCGTGCTGTGATTTCATTTTCTCTACTACTACTACTACTACTACTACTACGTGAAGTTTATACCCAGAAAACCACACATTGACATTCGCTTAACCACCTGCTTTTTTGAATGTTTAATTTCAGCCATTATCACTTCCATGCTCTCGTAGCGTTATGGTAAATTATCAGAATATTCACCTTAAGGTTTCGGGTTTGAGCCTAACTGCCTACAAAAACTTTTTTTTTTTACACCTACAAAACACCCAGACAACTCCAGGCACCCCCGCAAGCGAAAATGTATATATGTTTGTATGTGTGTTAGCTATTTCTGTATGTCTACAAAAGGCTTTTTTCAGAGAAGCGGTCGGTCGCTTCACAACTTTTTAAAACTTTTGATATCACATATAAATCGTAATATCTCAGAGTTAACAACGAAGCTCGCCTGTCTATTTAATTTGCTCGATTTTGGGAAGATAAATATTCAACATTTGTTGCTCGCCGCATGTGGATTAGTCTTTTTCCTATAACATCTTGGGAAAATAAAAATCCCGCAGTCAAACTTGACCTCATTAACTCATTAAAACGGGTACCTGCCAAATCCAAGTAATTAAATAAATTCAAATGTGTTTCTGTTAGCATCTCGCGGTGGGGCGGGCAATGGTTAACGTCACATGTTTTTTTTTCACACTTTAATTTACAACTTTGCCTCAACGGTTCGGGTTCGATCCTTTTTTTTTTTACCCCCCCCCTCCCTCTACATTTCTACACACACCTCCAAACACCCGGGCAACGCCGGGTACCCCTCGTTAGTCTATTATATAAAAGGGAAAATGTGTGCTAGTTTGTGTGTCTGTATGTTTGCCAAAAATTTTTCACAGATGCATCAGAATGTGACAAAATTGGTATCATTAGAAAGATCAATCTCTTGGACGAAAGATATGCAAAAATTGGCCAAAAAGATTAATTCTGTCTGGGTGTACTGGTCCATTTCTTGCAAGGAGGGGTCACTTTTTGCACTGAAATTTTAGCAAGCCATACGCCTAGCAATCTGAAAGCACTTTTCGAAAACGTTATTTCTTCCCTGTCGTGACATCAAAAGTCATCGTGGCCATGACAGCTAGCGCATTAGCGCTTTTTCACCTTCTTTTCCTCTTTCGTGTTACCGGTTTGCGTCTGCCTACTGCGGCTATTTTTTGTTGTGGTTGCACGGGCATTCGCTGGGTAACCGTGCTATAAATTTTCTTTTTTAATTTTGCTTTCGATTTAGCTCCTGGCTGATACACCAGGTCCCCTGTTTTTTTTTCTTTTTTTTTTGTTAAAGACTGCCCCCCCCCTCCCACACACACACTGTCACAATTAAAAAAAAAATTTTTTTATTTTAATTAAAAGCGGTATTTTCCCTTTTTTTGTGTTTCAGGTTTGAGCCTGCCGATGTGGCTAATTTTTTTTTTTTTTTTTTTTTGGTCGCACGGGCACTCCCTGCAATTTTTATTGAAACAAAAGTTGTTTTGATTCATTTATTTTTATTTTATTTTTTTTAGGGGGAGGAGGAGGGTTTCCAGCGCATGGCAAAAAAAAGTGCTCAATATCTGGAGAATAACTTCTCTTTGTTTCCCTTCTGGTGAAATATTTAGCGGAGAGGGTATCACATACTTCTTTTTTTTTTTTTTTTGTTGGGGGGGGGGCGATTACTTTTCATGTTTTTATTCATCCTTTTATTTTTGAAATTGGTGCCCATGATGAAAGTGGGGAGTTGGGCAGCATGATGAAAGTGATCAATATCCTTAGTATAGCAGGTGTGTTCCAAACAGAACTTCATGTCAACCCGGGCAACGCCGGGTACTTATGCTAGTCCATTATATAAATCTCAAACATGGGTTTGTTTGTGTGTTTGTATGTCTGCTAAAACCTTTCGTCAGCCGCATTGGACCGGGTTGAAACAGGTACCATCTGAAACAGCTCATACGCATATTATGTGAAAATTAGAAAAAAAAATGTAATTCCGCGGTAATCACCCGAACCATTTCTTGCAAGAGGGTAATTTTTTGCGACACCATTTTCGCAAGTCACGCACGCGTCTCAAACTAACAAAAGCATGTTTAAAATTGTTATTTTTGCTGTGTCATGACGTCATAAGTTGTCGTGATCCGATGGACAAAAGTGTTTGCCAGTAATGCTTTTCCTTTCTTTCCTTCCCTCTTTAGCGTTTCAGGTTTGAGCCTGCCTAACGCGGCTAATTTGTTTTTTTTTGTTTTTTTGTCGCATGGGCACTCACTGCTATTTTGATTAAAAGAAAAGTTGTTTGGTTCATTTATTTATTTTTAGAAGAGGGGTTCCAGCGCATGGGCAACAGAAAGTGCTTCTCCTTGTATCCCTTCTGCCAAAATATCTGGTGGGAGGTTGTCACGTACTACTTCTGATTCCGTTCTTTTATTTTTGAAATTGTTGTGGGTGTATCGATGAAAGTGCTCAATACTCTGAATATAGCAGCTGTGTCCAAACCGAACATCATGTCCACCCGGGCAACGCTGGTTATTCCTGCTAGTTTATATAGATAAAAGCGAAAATGTGTGTTTGTTAGTGTGTATGTGCACTTTTCTGTATGTCTGCAAAAAGCTTTTTTCGAGGGGGCGCTCGGTCAGCTCACTCCTTAAAACTTTTTATATGCTGTCTAAATCATAATATCTACGACTTAAGAATGGAGGTTGCGTCTATCTTTAATTTGCCTGCCTTTTCGCTTTTCAGTATAAAAAAAGTGAAACTGAATCGTATCAGCAGCTTTCCGGCACACTGGTGGTTGGTCAATGTTGGTTTTCACCGTCATATCAGACAATTGCTTTCATTTGGACACTCCTCCCAATAAACAGGGTAACTGGTTTTTCCCATGGGGAAGCAAAACCAGACAAAGTTGGGTAAACAAACTCAAACGAACTATCCCGCAGTAAAAGGATTTGACCTCATTTAAGACGCACTTAAAAACTACGGAATAGCGTGATTTCTGATCTCAATTTGAGCTCCTTCACTTTTTAATCGCCATATTTAACACCTTACACTGCTTCTTTTGCTGTAGCGCATGTGTTTCGCATCAGCCTATTGGCCTGAAGGTTCTGGGTTTGAGCCTACCTGCCACCAACGCCCCCCCCTCTTTTTTCCTTTTACACCTACAAAAGATTTTTTTTTTTAAGTTTAACATCGTTTTTTTTTTTTTTTCATATTTAAAAAGGGTTAAGTTTCCTTTTTGTTTTGTTTTACCCCCCCTCTCTCTCCCCAAACAAACACACACACCTTAAAACACCCGGGCAATGCCGGTTACCCCCGCTTGTCTATTATATAAATCTCAAGTGACAGTTGGTTTGTGTTTGTGTGTTCATATGTCCACTAAAAACTTTGGTCAGCCGCATGGGTCTGGGTCGAAACTCATACCATCTTAGAGAGTGATCCCTCCGATGCATAATATGTGTAAATTAAAAAAATAAAAATTAATTCTGTGGTGGTCAATTGGACCATTTCTTGCTGGCAGTTACTTTTTTGCAATGCCATTTTCGCAAGCCACACACACACACACACACACACATATCAAACTAAAACTGTTTAAAAACATTTTTTTGCAGGATCACGACGACGTCATAAGTCTTCGTGGTTCGATGTGCAAAGGCGTTTGCCAGTAACGTTTTTTCCTTTTTTTCCTTCTTTCGCATTTCAGGTTTGTGCCTGCCTAACGCTGCTAATTTTTATTTAAAAACAATTTTTTTTTTTTTTTTTTTTTGCGGTCGAACGGGCACTTGCTGTTATTTTGATTGAAAGAAAAGTTGTTTTGATTCATTTAATTTTTTTTGAAGGAGGCGGTTCCAGCGCACGGGCAACAAAAAGTGCTTCTCTTTGTATCGTTTCTGCCGAAATATCTGGTGGGAAAGTCGTCACCTACTTCTGTTTTGGGCGATTCCGTTCTTCTATTTTTGAAATTGTTGTGGGGGTATCAATGAAAGTGCTTAATATCCCTAGTACAGCAGGTGTGTCCAAATGGACACTTTTTCATTTGTACACGGGTAACACCGAGTATTAATGCTAGTTTCATATATATGGAAACCTGTTGCCAAGAAATTTGATAGTGGGCATATATTAGTGTTTATCTAAACAAAAGGATAACCGGAAATTTATCGCCCAGCAAGCAGTTGAAAAACTACGCCTGAGCTATATGTGATCACTGATATTCGCCAATGAAAGACAATCAATTATATATTCAACAATGACTGTATAATGTTATAATCAGCAATGACTGTATAATGAGATTAGGGGTTAGCAGCTGTTCAAAGCAGCTTAATGGGGGAGTGGGTTTAGGTCTAGGTTAATGATTGTTGAATTTGCATGCATATTGATCCGATCAAGATGATATACATGTCTTTGACATCAGTTTTAAATGCACAGGTTAACAAAATAATTTTTGAAAAAAATTAAATTTAATCCATACTGTATTTGTCAGCAATCTGGGGATACAATTGGAAATGAAGATCTATACAAAGATAAAATTATATTTTTTCTGCTATAAAGTATGAAGTATGCATATGAAAACGTCACGTTTATGCTATAAAATAGTCATATAAAAACGTCACGTTTCTCCTATAAAATAGTCGTATGAAAACGTCATGTTTCTGCTATAAAATAGTCGTATGAAAACGTCACGTTTATGCTATAAAAAAATAGTCGTATGAAGACGTCACGTTTATGCTATATATCGTTTTAAACCTCAATCCTTTGAATGACAAATATTGAAAAATTGGCCCAAAACGTTAATTCTTTCACCCTAAACTCTGCCGTTTTGTACAAGGAGGGGTCGGTTTTTGCGTCGACATTTTTGCAAGTCATCCTCTCTTTTCGATTGACTAGCCTTAATCTCAACATTCTCAACTTCAGGTTGGGCGATGGAGACATCAACTAAGAGGTCAGGTCTTTTTTTTTTTTTTTTTTTTTCCTCCTTCGGTTCGAGCCTGCCTACTACGGCTTTTAAAAAAATTTTTTTTAACACTTCTGCCTACTGTTCTTTTGCCCCCCCCCCCCATTTTTTACACCCTCCCGGGGTTCCCTACTACACCATCTAACCCCCCCCCCTACACCACCTAAACACCCAGGCAATGCCGGGCACCCCTGCTAGTCTATTAAAAAATAAAATAAATCGTATATTTTCCATCGTCCCTCTAATCAAGCAAATGTTTATTCAATATCTGTGATTGATTTATCAGACTTTATTGGAGAAACAATTTCATAGGAAAAAATGTTTATTTTCTGCACTGTTACTCATAGTCATAAAATACCATATTTCGTATAATTACAATACAAAATATTACTTTATTGTGAAATCCGATATAAAAAATATATGCACAAATATATCGCTCTACTTAACCTGATCTCCTGTCGATTGCTGAGCAGCACAGATGTTGTTCTTCCTGGCACTCATCACTATTGGCCGCAATGTTGCCAGAGATCTCGACTACATTAATTTTTGTGATCTAGA
Source organism: Euprymna scolopes (assembly GCF_053919585.1). Lineage (NCBI taxonomy): Eukaryota > Metazoa > Mollusca > Cephalopoda > Sepiida > Sepiolidae > Euprymna > Euprymna scolopes. Next base: position 65,943,226 of record NC_136521.1, on the reverse strand, counting down.
TGGGTTGAATTTGAAGGAGGTGGGGGTCTATATGAATGATGATTCTGAATTTTTGAGATGAGGATTGATAATGGTTGCATCTCTTGTTTTACAAATATTTTAATGGAATGTGCTCTGATGAACTCGTTGCACTTGTGCCCCCTCAACATACATATCCCGACAAACCCGTTTAGCAACAAAATCTCACCCCCTTCACTGTTGAGATCCCTAAAAGCCAGAAAGCTTTCTACTCTGATATTTTCTTCCTTTGAACAGCTAGACTTTGCAATTCTCTTCCTGTTACCTGCTTTCCAAACTGTACTGATATGCAGAAGTTTAAATGTAATGTGAACAAACATCTTATAGTACTCAAAAAATTTCAACCAGAACTAGCGCTCATACTTACAAAACTGTTTAAACGATGTCTTAAGGACAATTGCTTCCCATCACCCTGGAAAATCTCATCAGTATGCCCTGTATTTAAGAATTCAGGTGATCGCTCATCTCCCTCTCAGTACAGGCCAATAAGTCTCCTGTGCGTCATGAGTAAGTTGCTGGAATATGTTAAATAGAGAAGTAATCAACTATCTCAGCAAAAATAACCTTCTTAGTGACACACTGTACGGTTTCCGTTCTGCTAGATCTACAGCAGATGTGCTTAAAGTTATATCTCATAGGATTAGCGAATCGCTTGACGGAGGCAACCTTTCTAGGGCAATTGCTCTTGCCATATCCAAGGCCTTTGATTGGGTATGGCATAAAGGTTTGCTTCACAAGATCTCCAGCTATACCATAGCTGGAGATGTCTTCTCAATTATTAAATCATTTTTCTCTGATAGAAGAGTAGTAATTAAAGGGCAGAAATCGGAAGCTCACAGTATTAATGCTGGTGTCCCTCAGGGCTTCATCCTGGGGCCAACTCTCTTCCTGATTTACATTAATGATCTTCCAAATTACATCCTTACATAATTCGTAGACATTTATGCTGATGAGACTACCATCTATGGTAGCACATCTAAGACCGTAAACGACCAAGTTCTCTCTGACTCTCTCTCTCTCTCCTCTGATCTTGAGCATGTGGTACAGTGGGGGAAGAGGTGGCTGGTTACTTTTAATGCATCTAAAACCAAGTTCTGATCCCCATCTGGCATCAATTGAAATGAATGGCTCTCGTCTTGGGGAGACCTCATGTTTTGACAAGCTTCTGGGCTTGACCTTTACTTCTGATCTTAAATGGAACACATACATTAAATCTGTTGCCAAGGCCGCTGGAAAAATGGTGGGATCCTTCTATCGATCCAGTAGATATCTCACTGCTGATGCAATTCTCTATCTATATAAGAGCCAGGTATGGCCAAGGATGGAGTACTGTTGCCACATTTGGGCAGGAGCTGCTAGAAAGAACTTTTCCTGTCTTGATAGACTTCAAAATAGACTTCGGAGCCTCATAGGAGATGTCCTTTACTCTTCTCTGCAACCTCTGTTTCACAAAAGAGATGTTGCGAATGTGTCTCTTCTTTATCGTTATTTTCATGGCAAGTGCTTGACTGAGCTTCAATTTATGGACCCTCTTCGCCAAACTTTCACAAGAAACACTCGTCTACCTGAAAACACTATCAATAATTCTCCCCACTTTTTATCTGTGCCTAAACCTGAATGTAGATTCCATGAAAAAAGCTTCTTTCTTAGAACTGCACGCCTGTGGAACTGTCTTCCGTTTTCCTGCTTTCCAGCTGACTACAATCTGATTGTCTTCAAGTCCAACGTAAACAAGTTCTTGATGAGCCATTCTACTTAAGTTAACAATATTGTTCAATTGATTACTGTACACTCTTAACCCTTATCCTCGAGTGGTCTTTGGGCCTTGATAAGTGGTGATGCCTATGTAAAAAAAAAAAAAAAAAAAAAATCCTAGGCAGAATCCCAAATAGTAGCCCCTTACATCCAATTGGCGAAATGACATGTTTGGGGTGAATGTGAGTAAACAAAAAAAATTTATATTGTTTGGGTTATTTTCTCAAAGTTTTGGTTAATGTAACCTTCAAGTGTATTTTGTCAAACTCTGGAAGAATACACCTGAAGATTTTTCATCTTGACTTCTGCTTTTTGTTTTGCGGAAGTCTTGCCAGTGTATAGGGTGGAACGATAAAATAAAAACTAAGTGTAAAGAGGATTTTGCAATTTGTCTCGAATAACAGGGACGTGCCCAGGGTGATGAAAACAAAGTTTCCGGCCACAGTTATGGTCTTTAAATTGGTTTTAAGTGAGGGCCACATCATGCCACTTCACATCTTCAATGTCGGCTTGAATCCCTCACTAGACGTCAAATCCCTGCATCTTCTCTACTCTTCTGATGAGAAGCATTAGGCTTCGAAATACCTTGGTATAAAGAGTCCCCTTCATCCTCCAAATGTATGTATACCCTTATTAAATAAATGAACCAATCTATATTTACCAATATATAGTTTTTGTGACTTCATTTTCCACTCGTACTGTCTCCTATATAAGCTCCATTGAAATTTGTTGAGCTTTATATTATCCCAATAAGTCTCTTCTTATAGAATTGAACTTACTCTCTTCTTCTAACTATCCAAGTTATATATATATATGTGTGTGTGTTGGTGTGTGTGTGCGAGGACGTCATAGCAGATGATGCCATGCAGAACGTTATGCAATGGGGACCAAATGAAAGTAAAAACTTCCGGGCTGATGCCGGGCAGCTTGCTACTATATATATATATATATTCCCCACTTAGCCTGATCTTATTTTCTTTAAAATTTTTATCTGCAATTACTTTTTCTAATTAAGCCGATGGTGAAGGTTCTCATACTGGTTTTCTCTCCTTTTATTGTGCGGTCCCATTTGACTGGAGATCGACTACTCTTTGGGCTACTACACTGTCTGGAAAAAAACAATTTTCATTATTTCAGCTGTTTTGAAGACTTTTCAATTGGATTATATGCATCGTCACGCTGGACCTATTTTGGACTCCATTCTCTCTAAAGAACTATTTTCACATTTCGGATCAACTTGAGAGGATTTTCATGCAAGCTGAAATATTATGCGCGGTTTTTTATTTAAAAAAAATTTTTTTTTTTTTTTTTTTTTACATATCCAACATTTTTTTTTTCACTTTTTATTTTTTTTATTTGGAAATTCATAACTACAATAAATTGCGGTTTCGCTTAATGCCTTAATTAGCAAATTCTAGCATTGCTACAAATATAATTTGCTGATTTCTTTATGTCCTCTGATAAAAAGAATAACAAGAGCATTCTTTGAAACTCCGCAGAATAAGGACTTTGTAAATTGTTTTTTAGAGTATTCAGTCGAACAATAAATTTTGATTGTAAAGTTCAACTTACAGTTTAAATTTTCTTTCTCTTATAATAAGCTCTACTCTCTATTGCGTACTGAGCTTTTTTATTCGGTTGGGATTAAATTTTCTATATATAAATACTGTTATTTATATTAGTTTGAAGTTTACCATTGCGTGTATCAGGTAAACACTACATCCCTTTTTCATTAATTCATTATATAATTATTTTTTTACTATAATAATTAAATACCTACAGACACTAGTGTTTCATCCTTTCGGGATTCTTCAGTGCAGGGTGTCACGATTACTACCAGTCGAACGATTCGAACCCCGTGACACGAGACATCTCTGGCTCGATTAGCGGGGGCCGTATCCATTCGGCTACTATTAACCGTGTTAAATAGCGTTGAATTTTAAACATTTTAATTTAAATGTTCATTACGTCAGACAGACAGTGATCAAATCGTTATACGATGATCTACGCATAAGAGCTAAATTGACCGACTTTTTAATTCAACGGAAAGTGCTAAACGATAAGAAACGAATTTCTTAAAGGGGCTGTCATAATTATTTTTTTACTATAATAATTAAATACCTACAGACACTAGTGTTTCATCCTTTCGGGATTCTTCAGTGCAGGGTGTCACGATTACTACCAGTCGAACGATTCGAACCTCGCGACACGAGATATCTCTGGCTCGATTATATATATATACACGAGAGAGAAATATGGTGGTAGCTAATTACTACCAGTAACAAAATTACTGCTAATAAATAACAAAAATATTATGAATCATATATATATATATATATATATATTGTTTTTTAACTTAATTTTCCTGTTGCATGTACCAATAACATTAAAATTGGTATATCAACCCCCATAAGTGTATTTTTACGTTTTGTAAATATATATGCAAATATTTCATGTCTTTTTATGGTAATTAAAATAGAATTAAAAAGGAAAATAACTCTCTAGCTAAAAATGTAAAGATCTTAGAAGAATCAGAATCGATAATCGTATTAAAATTAGGAATTATAAATTTGTATTGGAATCATGAAAAGTATTCAAATTGTCCCATCACTCCGGTCGTTGAATACTTTCTGGCTGTTTACTATGTATGCATGTCTATTTGGCATTTATAAGCACTTAATTTCTATCAATTCTTGTGTTAATAGCCAGTGGCCTTCAAGGTAGAATATTAGCCTACAAAGTCAAGGGTGACTTTCTGACTGGGTTTGAATCTCCTGATAAGTTGTAATTATCACTTCTTACACTGATGATTGCATAAGCATGAGACACTAATCTCTGTAGGTATAAAAATAAGTATTTTTAAAATATTATAGTTATATGTTCATGTGTGTGTATATATATATATATATATATTTTTAAGATGTTGACCATCTTATCGTTTATTTCTTAAAGTATGTCGAAATACACAGTAAGATGGTCAACATCTTGAAATTTGGAATATAGACTTTTGTCATTTATTTGTATACTAGTGGGGGTACCCGGCGTTGCCCGGGTGTTTGGAGGTGTGTATGTAGGAGGAGGGGGGGCTGTTTTAATATTATAAAAAAATAACAATACCAAAATAAATTGGAAAAACAAAACAAAGCAAAAAGGAAAAAAAAGGTGTAAAAGAGAAAAAAAAGTTTAGATAGAAAGGGAGGCTTGAACCCGAAACATCGAGGCTAAGGCAAAAAAAAAAAAGCCTGACACGTTACCCCTACGCCAAAGAGACATACAATTGAGAACGGATAAAATTAAACCTTTAAAAACACTTACAGATGGTTTAAACTAAGGTCAGTGTTTTCTAAGTCAAACTTGACGTCATTGTCGTAGTAGCAGGAGGAGAGAAAATGAAGGAACTATTTTTTTGGCACCCCTCCTTGTAGAAAAGGGTCAAGTTTAGGGTGAAGGAATTAATGTTTTTGGCCAATTTTTCGATGTTTGTCGTCCAAGATGTCTGGCTTCAAAATGATACCAATCTCGGTAAAATTTGTCGCCTTTGTACAAAAGTTTTTTTTTTCAAGACATACAAACACACATACATACACACATTTTCGCTTTTATATACATAGATGTGCAGTAGTTACATCGAGCTTCTTAAATGGAAGGACTGGTTATACCAGTCCTTTAATTTATGAAAGATGAGGAAGACCAAAGATATGGTTGAAAATGATGTTTTTTTTTTTTTTTTTTTTTTTTTTTTTAAGAAAAATTTTTTCAAAAGGTATTTCGTATTCGTACACGTCACCAAATATATATATATAGAGAGAGAGAAAGAGAGATAAACATATAAACTTTTCATATTGAATTTGTATGTGTCTATGTTTATATATATATATATATACATATATATATCTGTCTGTCTATGTATATATTATTTTTTATGGAAGGAAAATTACTTCAGGATCTTTTAAAAATATTTTTCAGCCAACTCCCTCGCTTTTTGTAAAGATTTTATTTTATTTATTTATTTTTTTTTTTTTTTCATTCGATATCAATTGGGTATTTATGAACTGTCCTCACACAATGTTGCAACTGATTCTTCCGTGACAGCTGGACCGTTTTGTGTGCACTTTATAGTGCTGTAGATATCTAAGAAACTGTCTGATCAGAAGATCCCCTCTCCCCCATCTCTTTTTTTTTCAGTAGCAGGTGTCGGTCACAGGTGGCTATCCAGCCCTTTTCCTTCCCCTTCCACACTTGGCATCAATTCTGTCTCTCAAAGACCTTTTGATTTATTATCTTATGATAGATAGAGAGAGAGAAAGAGAGCACTGTCCACATCTTCTGAAGAATCATGAAAAAAAAAAAAAAAAATTCACCCATGCCCGAATGAAATCTACATGTCTGATGCCCCAAAATGGGGAAACACACTCAAGTAACACAAATACCTGCTTGTTATTCCAGCAACTTCCTGCCTGTGGAACTTTGTTTCTCTGGTCTGCTTCCCAGCTGAATACAATAATCTGTTGTCTTCAAGTCCAATGTAAACAAATTCTTATTTAACCATTCTCGTGAATGATCTAATTTTACCAAATTACCACCACAAACGATTATCATGCTACTGTCCCAATGACTACAATACACACATTAATCCTTATCAAGGCCCGAAAGCCATTCAAGGATATGTGGTAATCTCTTTGTCAAAAAAAACAATACCCCCACCCCAAAGAATGGATCAAATATTCAAAAAATGATATGAAAAAGGAAATTACACTATTTTGAATTTGGATAAGCGAACCCGCATCTCCCCCATTCATCCTAAACTGCACTCGGAGTAAAACACGTGTGTACTGAACGCATCACCCTCTGGCCCCACTCCCTCCTCTCATGGCATGCATGCTATAAAGAAAACCATACAAGGAATTATGTGAAAGTTTTGTAGTTGCCGTCGGAATAGTGAAACACAAGCAGTATTTATATGAAATGTGTGTACAGTATCTGTATAAAACACATATAAAATACATCAATAGAAACACTTCTTACAAATGTTGTCTATATAAGATGTTATTTGACAATACAGTAAACCAAAAGGCTTGATATGCCGTCCAACAAAATGAAAATAATCAACGTGTTGTTAGTTTTATGATTAGTTATCATCATCATCATCAGATAAGATCGCTGTTACTTGTATATATCTCAGCTTTGCCCGAAATAGCAACTAGTGTTCGATGAATTATTATGAATACATATTGTTGTGGTTTGCTTGCCTCCCTTCAAGGGCAGTCGATAAGAGTTAGATAATTCTACACTGTCTGCTAATTAAAGGGAAATCTTGCTCCCCCTCCCTCCCTTTTGAAAAATCTATTTAAAAATTTTTTTTACATTCATCAAAATAAATTAGGCACAAGGCCATTCAAAAGTGTCAGGATGGGGGAGGTTTTTGGTAATTCTTTGTTATTTTGCCTGCGAGTTGTCTGTTATTCGTAGCTAGAATCCATAATCACCATAATACCGCATTTACTCAAGAGGCCCTCTTACTTAAAATTCCCAAATCGATTGTCCCCCTTTGAACTACGTAATGGATTGATCTGTGTGGGAGAATTTTACTCTTTAACAGGTAACATGTTTTGGACTTACGTAAAAATAAAAAAATTAATTTGCTGCAAAACTGATGAATCAAACTTAATTTTTTTTTTAATTGCTTGAGACAAGGCATGAAACCATTTGATGTAAGGAGCTAAAAAAAAAAATACTACTTAAAGGTCCAAACTATGCAACAGTAAGTGTTGGATGGATAGATTCTAACTTGGAAAATAGCAATTCTTCCATCTTTGTCAGAAACCTCGCTACTGGAATGTAAGGACTAATGAATAAAATAATAAAAGGGAGAGTTACAAAGCTTCCGAAAGTAACTTTTTTTCTCTCTATCAGAACGAAATGGTTTTGTGCAATTTATTTTCAAGTGTGGTATCCTAAATAAGGGATCAGTACCGACCAGTTTTCTTTTCTATGAAATAATGTTGTTTGAGCTTCCTGGCACCTAAATAAGGAAATATATTTGTAGGTGAAAAAAAAAAAAAAAAAAAAAAAATTTGATTTCGACTTTTGCAGAACTTCATGACTGATTCATAACTCTAACACTAAAAAAATAAAAATGTTTTTTTTTTTAATTAGAAAAAAAAAATTGATACATGAAATATATTTTTTTTATTTGTGTAATAATTTAATATTATAACCTCCAAAAAAAAAAAAAAAAAAAAAAAATGATACCTAATTAAAATATTTTTAAAAAATTCTGTAATTTAATATTATAGCATAAAAAAAAATGATTAGGCGTGTTGTTATGAACCGTTTCAAAAATAATGAAAGGTAAGTGTATCATGTTGTTACTTTGTTTGCTACTGGAAAACATATTCTCGGATGTGGGTGATCATTTTTTGTAGAGATTTTAGGGCAAACTTTTATTTATTTATCATTGTTTATTTGTTTATTTTTTATTTATTTATTCAGACTTCTTATTGCACCTCTTTAATAGAGAACTAAGAATGGTAAAATTAATCCCCAGAAGAGTTTGGCATCACTTTTATTTCTCCTTACAAAGATTAAAATCAAGATATAATCATACTAAACCTTATGTCTAGAATTCTTATTCCAATTTTCATCAACCTCTATAACGTGATTTTCGATTCCAGAAAACGTCTCAAATTTAAGCTTAAGGAATCTTAAGGAAAAATTGAAATTCAGTGAAATCTTACTTGTCACTATAAATTTGGTATATTTTAATTTTCAAATGAGAGGTGATACCCATATTACACCTTACAAATAGTCCAAAGAAATTGAAATTTGGAGAATATTTAATTGATGTTTAATCCCTATGGTTAAAATGTTTACAAAAATGGAAGGTGTCTGAAGTTTCAGAAATGGCTTACATCCTCTTTGCATAAAACTAAATAAAACACACATTTGATAAATATATATACAGGGTGTCCAAAAAGTAACTGAAGGGTTTTGAACTTAAATAGATTCTTCATTCTTGATATCTTTTTGTAATTAACAAACTTTACTAGCCCCAACATTTTCTTGTGGAGAAAGAGTCTGCGTTAACAAACCCCAAACCTGCAAGAATTGAAGGAAAACATCAGGAATGAGATAAGGGAGTTAAATCGCAATCCAGAGATTCTGCAATCTGTCATGAATAAAGTTTTGGAAAGAGTGCAAATATGCGAAGCTGAAAATGGGCAAAATTTAAATTACATTATTTTTAGTATTTTGCATTTTTTTTTCCCCCATAAAATTTCCTAATATCTTAATCAGATTGTGTTAAAATTACAAAAAGATATCATCAAAAATAAAGAATCTATTTGAGTTCAAAACCATTCAGTGACTTTTTGGACACCATGTGTATGTGTGTCTGTATGTATAATATATGTATGTGTGAGTACACACACATACATATACATGTATATATGTATATATATATATATATATATATATATATATATAACTACTTAATTTACTCACATAAAATTAATATACGAATGTATAGATTTATGCGTAGACTTTAAGTATTTACTTCAAAAGTGCTCAATACGTAGGTAGAGCTAGTTAGTAATTTATAAAATATATATGGCGATTAAGCTACACTGAATATTCCGCGTTTCATCCACTCTAGGACTCTTCAGGCTTATGAAGTGGATGAAACGCGGAATATTCAGTGTAGCTTAAGTGCCATATATATTTTATAAATTACTATATATATATATATATATATATATATATATGCGCACACACACGTATATACTCATACGCACACATATATATGTATGTATATACACACACATATATATGTATATACACACACACACATGATGAGGGTAATTCCAAAAGTAATGCATCTTATTTGTTAACTAAAAAGAGTTGAAGAGCTATGAAGACAGAATTGGTATCAATAAAACTATCTTATTTTTCTACATAGTCACCACCATTTTCAACAGACTTTTGCCAATGATAATGTAGTGGCTGTGCATGGGTGTCTGGAGTGTCTTTCGTCACTCCTTGATGAACCCATCTCTTAACGGTGCCGACATCAACTGCATCAGATTTGTAAACGTTTAATAGGTGCCGATGAATGTTGATCGGCTTGATTTTTTTTTTTTTTTTTTTTTTTCTGCATGGAGGAATTCAATAACTCATTTCTGCCTCTGACACACATCCATGACGGGGAGCTTGCTTTCTTAGACTCACACTGTCAATATTTGCAACAGAGAGATGAAACTTTCAGTCATCATAACAGTGCAATTTGCAACCCCTTCTGATCCATTTTGGTGGAATAAAAAATAGGAGGCATTACTTTTGGAGCGTGTGTGTGTGTGTACACACATAGTAGAACCCTGAGATATGGTGGCTCTAGGTTAAGGTTTTTTCAGGTTATGATGTAGAATACAATGTATTTTTGTCCCCTGGTTACGGTATTTGGCTTGCTTTAGGGTGTTATGTTATTTGATTATATACTGTACTCTATTTTGTTAATAATTTTTAATGCCGTATCCTAGGATTCTACTGTGTATATATATATATATATATATATATATATAATGAGAATAATAAGCTCTACTCTCTAATGCATATTGAGCATTTTTAATTTGGTTGGGATTAAATATTCTATATATAAATACTGTTATTTATTTTAGTTTGAAGTTTACCATTGCGTATATCAGGTAAACGTTACATCCTTTTGTTTTCATTAATATGTAATGGTTGTATAGTTTGGTTTCCTAGATGTAGATCCACCAAAACCTTGTATGTTTATTATAGTGCTCAATGGAGGACAGAGCAGGTGTGTATAGTATGTTTATTATGTAAACATTATTGTTGGCATAATAAACAGAGTATATATTACATATATATATATAATATACATTATTGTTGAAATAATAAACATACTATATATTACATATATATATATATATATATATATACATTATTGTTGGTATAATAAACATACTATATATTACATATATATATATAATATACATTATTGTTGGTATAATAAACATACTATATATTACATATATATATATATAATATACATTATTGTTGGTATAATAAACAGACTATATATTACATTTATATAATATACATTATTGTGGCACATATATAGGAAATAATGTTTGTATAATAAACAGTATATATACACACTATTAATAATGTTTGTATAATAAACATATATACACGCTATCAATAATGTTTGTATAATAAACATTATATATATACACGCTATCAATAATGTTTGTATAATAAACATTATATATACACGCTATCAATAATGTTTGTATAATAAACATTATACACACTATCAATAATGTTTGTATAATAAACATTATATATACACGCTATCAATAATGTTTGTATAATAAACATTATATATACACGCTATCAATAATGTTTGTATAATAAACATTATATATACACACTATCAATAATGTTTGTATAATAAACATTATATATACATGCTATCAATAATGTTTGTATAATAAACATTATATATACACGCTATCAATAATGTTTGTATAATAAACATTATATATACACGCTATCAATAATGTTTGTATAATAAACATTATATATACACACTATCAATAATGTTTGTATAATAAACATTATATATACACGCTATCAATAATGTTTGTATAATAAACATTATATATACACGCTATCAATAATGTTTGTATAATAAACATTATATATACACGCTATCAATAATGTTTGTATAATAAACATTATATATACACGCTATCAATAATGTTTGTATAATAAACATTATATATACACACTATCAATAATGTTTGTATAATAAACATTATATATACACACTATCAATAATGTTTGTATAATAAACATTATATATACACACTATCACTAATGTTTGTATAATAAACATTATATATACACGCTATCAATGTTTGTATAATAAACATTATATATACACGCTATCAATAATGTTTGTATAATAAACATTATATATACACGCTATCAATAATGTTTGTATAATAAACATTATATACACGCTATCAATAATGTTTGTATAATAAACATTATATATACACGCTATCAATAATGTTTGTATAATAAACATATATACACACTATCAATAATGTTTGTATAATAAACATTATATATACACGCCATCAAAAATGTTCGTATAATAAACATTATATATACACACTATCACTAATGTTTGTATAATAAACATATACACTCTATCAATAATGTAAGTATGCACCATCCTTACATGTTCCAAAATTATTTGATTGCTGTTTTGTGTACAAATATATGAAGTCGTGATGTTACGATTTTGATATTTTTCTCAATTTTTTTTTTTTTTTTTTTACTGTAATTTACTCCAATCAGTACAAGGCACAGTGTCACTTTGACATATGGGGTAGTGTGTGTGTGTGTGTGGGGGGGGGGCTTACTATTTGGGATCAAACTTACAAGGATACTATGGAGGTGGTTGAGCAGCAAAATGTCTGTTCACATTTCATTCTAACTTCTGCATTTTAGTACAGTCAGGGATGCAGGGTCCAGGGAGGGAATTCTAAAGTCTAGCAGTTCGAGAGAAGAAACTATTCAAGTAGAAGGCTTTCTGGCATATAGGGATCTCTACATGTAGGGGTTGGATTTTTGCTGATTGTCAGGTTTGTTAGGTGTATTTATGATCAGGGCGGTACAAGTGCTTGCAGTTCATCAGAGCACATTCAATATAATTACCGATTTTGATTCTCTTAAAATTTCTAAATATTTAATTATAGAATTGTTTTCTTTCTTAGTCTTTTTTTTTTTTTTTTTAAAATATTTTTTTGCTTTGCTGTAATGTGTGCACATATATATTTTTACTCGTGTGCACCCAAACATTGCATTTAAACTTCTACATGCTAGTAGTTAGGGAAGCAGGAACCAGGGATGGAATTGCAAAATTTAGCAATGGAATGGAAGAGACAAGAAGGTTTTCTGGCAGCTAGGGACTTCGACAGTGAAGGGAATTTTAATGCTTGTCGTGTTTGTTGGATGTATGCATGTCAAGGGAGTACAAGTGCAATGAGTTTGTCAGAATGCGTTCCATTAAAATACTTGTCAAAGACGCAACATTTCGGTGATGGGACAGGAATTGTAGCTTGGTTGATAGTGCAGACCTATTAGATCAGAGATTCTTTTTTTCAGACCCCGTCTAAAAGGGAGAGACGAGTGATAGATGTACCAGCAATACTCCGTGCGTGGGCGAATGGTGTCTTTGTAGAGATAAAGGATGGTCTCAGAATGATTTTCTAGCACAGTAAAGGGAGCCCATCTTCTTTGCAAAAGTAAAAAATACACTTGGTGTGCGTACATTACACAAGTTGATTTTTTTTTTTTGTTGTTTTTGTTTAAATTCTAAAACTTTTTTTGTGGTAAATAGGCAGGGAGAAAAATATAATCTACTTCCTCTGTAGATGTTGAGATTATGATTGTGGCGCTCCTCCGAACTAACGTAACATTTTAATTTCACACGTAGATGTACATGTAATGACTTTCTAAAGTTACATTAGATAGTGGCTGATAGGCTGGACATAAAAGGCTGTGCATGTGCGGTTGCAAACCTAGTGTAGTTTGGTCCAGATGGGAAAATTTGCACCTTTTTTTATTATATATAGGGATATATACTTAGTACTGACAGTGAAAAATTAAGTTTTAAATGAAAAATATATATACTTAGTACTGACAGTGAAAAATTAAGTTTTAAATGAAAAATATATATACTTAGTACTGACAGTGAAAAATTAAGTTTTAAATGAAAAATATATATACTTAGTACTGACAGTGAAAAATTAAGTTTTAAATGAAAAATATATATACGATGTGTCTTCAGTAAGTTTCCAGACTTTTTTCTTATGGGCACTTGTAACTTTGGTCCCCTTCAAAGTAATCTCCTCCAGCTGCAATGCACTTGTTGTACCGTTCCAACAACTTATGGAAGTCCTTTTGTGTGAGCGTGTCAATGGCCCTCGTCACAGCCTCTTTCATCTCCTCAATGTTCTCATGACGACAGCGTCTAAGGTTTTCCTTGAGTTTACGGAATAACCAAAAGTCACAGGGAGCAAGGTCTTAACTATAGGAAGGGTGAGGAACAGTCTTGATGCTCATCTTGGTCAAATAATCTGTCTTTCTGATTTTTTTATGAGCACCCTTTGAGTAAACTTTGTACAAATCTTCCATATTTTCAGTTCCTTGTGAATAATTGTGTGTACAGTTCCCACACTGACATCAAACTGCTCTATAGACACATGATGGTTCTTATCCATGAAATTCTTTATTTGGCCAATCAACTCTGATGTTATGACTTCCTTACTCCTCCCACACCTCTTATCATCCCTCACATATGCCCTGCCTTCCTTGAATCGCTTATGCCACTCAAAAACTGATGCTTCATTCATGCAAGATGGTTTAAAAGCAGTCTGAAACATCCCATACGTTTCTATGGCATTTATTGCATATCGTTCTTCTAAAATGTCCTTACGTCCATATTGCATTTTTTGAAATTCACCAGCTGTCACAATCAGGCTTTAATAGGGTGTATTCCACTTACTGCTGTAGCTGTTCATTTTAACCTGAAATAATAAAAATTGATCAGTCATTTCATAAGATGTATAACAATAAATTTTTAAGAGTCTGACAATTTTAAATGCTTCTACAAAAAAAGTCTGGAAACTTATTGAAGGTATCTTGTATATTATTACGAGAATCGATTTTGAAATTGAAAATCAGGCTTGAATTTTTTGGGTTATGATGCTTAGCACTAACATGAACGTATAAGCATATCTATTTAAGAATGAAACTACTTGATCACTTTATATGATTTTTGGAATATGATATTTTCTCTCCGTCATAAATACATCATACAGATTTTTCTTATTTTTAATCTATATATATATAAAAGGCAAAAGTGGTGCGCGCATTTTTGGATGTCCAAGAAAGGCTTTTTTTTTTGGGGGGGGGGTTCTCGATCACGTTAACATTGTTTTTTAGAACTTTTTTATAGACTCCCTAGATTATAATATCTACGATTTGTGAACGCACGTCGTCTCTACATTTATTTTGATTGACTTTTATAAAATTCCTTCTATTCCGTCCTTTCGCGTGTTTGCTCGTAGAGAAATATGAGCAAAGTAGGTTGTCCGGCTAGGACCTCAAGAAAGGCAATTAGTTTTGTCTAATGTTGAGGAACCCCTTCATATCAAACAATTGTTATTCATTTGGAGAGCACCCCCTTTTTGGGGGGAACTGGTTTTCCCCAACATCATGGGGAAACAAAATATGGCAGAAACTGGCCTGCAGCCAACCTTCGTTTCTGTGCCTGCGTGATTCTTAACTTATTCACTTCAAGTCAATGTTTTGATTGACAACGATAAATTTGAACGCTTTTCACTTCCTCTCGTGTCTTAGCGTAGCGGTTAAGATCTCAGCTTTTCTTTCACTTTCTTTTCTGCCTTTGCGTCACGGGTTCAAGCTTACCTACCTACTATGACTTTTTTTTTCTTTTACACCTCCAAACGCCCGGGCAATGCCGGACACCCCCACTAGTTATTAATTATTAATATAAAAGGAATTCTGGTTAAGCACCAATAATCTATAATATAAAGCTGAACGTCTGTGTGTGTGTCTGGTCACGTATAGGCTCCTATATGGTTGACTATTTTAAAAAACTGATTACATATAATGATAGATGATGTATCGAGACACAGGAATGGGTATGTCTGATCTGGCAGAACGGTGGTTAATTAAATTTGTGGGGTCTGTGTTCGCACCTTGTCCACAAAGTATCGAAATAAAAAAATTAAAAAATTAAAAACAAAAACGTTTACAAGTGTTTTTGATATAGATGTACATAATAATACTTTGATAAGTATGTTTTAACTTAAATAGGGATGGTATGATAAAATTGTGGGGTCTGCGTTCGCGCCTGGCCTTCATAGAATGGAAATAAGCACAAACTTTAATAAAGACTTTTCATATCTATCTGCGTATGTATACTTTGATAATTATATTTCAGTTTGAAGAAATATGGTATAATAAAATTATGGGGTGTTCGTTCGCACCTGACCTCCATAGAATGGAAATATGTCACAAAGTTTAACAAGGTTTTTTAATATAGATCCACAGAATATTGTCATAAGTATTTCAGTGTGAACAGGTATGGTATAATAAATTATGGGGTTTATATATTTTATTTTTACTTTCATCATATTTTGCTTTGATTTTGATACCTCCAAATTCGAAGCTATCTCTTTACAACCCTTCCTTTTCATAACCTATCATACTTTCATAAATCAGAGTCCATTTTCTGTAGGCTGTTTTTGAATCCAGACAACGACGGGTACTTTTGCTAGTATAATATAAAGATTAAAACATTATCTTAACAAGAATTGGTTATAATTGGTCCCCCGATAAAGGAGGGATTGGACCTAGTAACTCACTCTCATTCGTCTGTTTGCATTGTTCTCAAGAAACACTGCTTGAATTTTTTTTTTTTTTAAATTTTGCACAAACATTAGTCATGGTGAGAGTAAATTTTTGCCTGAACGAATAACTTTGGTTGCCCTCCCCTTTGCATACTCAGCTTGTTTTATAACAATTTGGTTTAATTAATAATGACCAAATTATACTACAATTAAATTCAAGTTGTTTTCAATGTTTTGGCTAATTCGGTGGTTAATCGCGATGGGATAAGAATGTCGAATCTCACAACTGCATCCACAACAATTACTGCTTTCCATAATTGTTATCTCACCACGGTTTGACCAACTGATCCTCTGATTGGCTTTGTGCGGGATTGAAACCGCTACCTTCAAACAATGCTCACCTAGAATCGTAGATATTCAGCATCTCTATCCACTGTGCTACGAGCCCCAAAGGGCAATCAAGGTTGGATTTTTTGGTTTTATAAATCCACATTTTTATATTTTTTCTTCCATTGTCGGGTCTGTACCCGACAATGAATTTCCAATCACAGTTATGGTCTTTGGTGTGTTTCAAGTGAGTCCCATATCATTCCACCTCCCATCTTCAAAGTCGGCTTGAAAGTCAACACCAAAGTGCACCTGGATGTGCTGATCCCCCAGTGCAATTAGGTAGCCGCTGGCAGACCCTGTGTATGACAGTAGGACTCTGTGCCGACGCACAAGTTCAAAGAGACCCAGGCTTGGTTTCAGGAGGAGTGCTATGACTTTGTACCCTTCTCTCACTGGGTCATCCTCCTTCCTCAACTTTAATCCGCTGGACTACTTCATTTGGTCATATGTCGAGAACATCACCAACATGACCTCCCACAACGCCAAAGCCAACCTGATCGCTGTCATCCGCTAAGTATTCGCCACGCTTCCACTTTTGCTTGTGGAAAAGGTATGCTCCCAGTTCTGGACCTGTATCAAGGTGGTAATTGAGATTGAAGGCAGCTATATTGAATAGATATCAGCTTTACTACTTAATCAAGTTATCTGAATTGACTTTTTTCAATAAAAGTTTTAAAATAAGCTGTAGTGTTGTTTTCTTTAGGGTGACAACTTTATCATTCCACTGTGTAATATATAGCCACCTTAGGCCAATTTTCAAATTTCATGTTCCTTTGTCTAATAGTTTAAAAGTAATGTATAAACAGACATATATATCTCTTCGTTTGATTAATGTTGTTTTTGTTTGTTTCTTTGTCTCTTTCCAGTTCGAGCATTGTGATATTTCCCAAAGTTAGTAATGCTCTGTATTATGCCGATCAAGATCGAACCCTCAAACTTGACCACAACCTCTTGTCCATTAGAAGTTTGGTGAATTCTGACCCCGCAACTGACAACAATGCACAGGCTCCCCCCAGAAACACTCCAACCCGAGGGAGAGAATCAAGCCATCATGACAAAGACAATTCTCGCGGTCAACAAAGTGACAACAGCCGCAGTAGTAGTCATCACGCATCTACTCCAAGTCATGTTAAGGATGGTCACAAATCCTTAAGTCCATCACATCGAAGAAAATATGGCGACGTTCAGACCAGTCGGTCAGCATCTCACCGTGATGTTCAGACCAGTCGGTCAGCATCTCACCGTGATGTTCAAACCAGTCGGTCTGCATCTCACCGTGATGTTCGAACCAGCCAGTCTGCATCTCACCGGGATGTTCAAATAAGCCGATCAGCATCTCATCGAGATGGCCGCAGTAGGCAGACAATACTCCTGGATGATCGTGACCATGGCCCATCTTCACATCGTGATTCCGGTATAAGATCGCTGTCACACAGAGATCAAGTCAGTAGGTCCGCAATACTTTTGGATGATCGTGATGGTCACTCTTCTTCATATTGTGATGATCAAAGTATTAGGTTGATTACGCACCGAGATGACGTTAGTAGGTCCGCAATACTTTTGGATGACCTCAGCAGGTCTTCACGTTTGGATTATAGGAGTATCAGATCGATAACACACCGTGATGAGCTAATTTCATTACGTTCGGGTGATCGGGATGATCACGACAGTCGGTCTTCACGTCAAGCTGCAAAATTACAGATCCAACCCAGCATAGGTAGATCAGGTAAGTACTTTTTTTTTTTATCTAAGAAGGTAAAATTTCGGTTTCTGAATTTTTGAGATGAGGATTTGATAATTTGAATTCTTCAGTTTACTGTTCACATCTTGCGTGTTATTCCCACAACGTTTCATCCAGTGTACCGTCCGACTGTCTTCAATCGTACCTTGTTGAACTTTGGAATCTTTCTGTTACTTAAATGTCAATCTAGTTGTAATGTGTTCCATAGATGGAAGGCATTTGAAACAAACTCTGTTCATGGAAATTCAATTTGCTTTTAGTTAGACAAAAGATGATGACTTTTAAGCTGATGTGTGCAATGCACTCCGTTCTTGTATCTTTTTTTTTTTTTTCTTTTGTGTCTGTTCAAATTTTTCAAAAAATTATTATCGATTGGATATTAATGTACCAGAGTATCTCCCCCCCCCTCCCTAGTGTAAAAAAAAAAAATTTGATAGTTAAATATTTCTGCTCAGTTTCTAATACAATGTTCTGGTAAATCGATACCTCGTATTGGAACCAGTCAATCCTGTTGAAATGTTTCTTACATATGAGGTCTTGGAAACAAACTCTCTTCATGGAAATTCAATTTATTTTAGATAGACAAAGGAAGAAACAAAAAACTTCTTTTTAATGGTGGTAGGAAGACAAGTTATGTGGTTAATGTTTTACAGGAAGCTACTTTTTTTTTTTCATTTTTTTTTTTTTGTAAAACATAGTTATATTTCTGAATTTTTGAGATGAGGGTTGATAGTTTGGATTATTTGGACTATTATTCTTTATTCACAACATTTTCAACAATGTAACGTACAACGATTATATATATTTTCAACAATGTAACGTACAACGATTATATATATTTTCAACAATGTAACGTACAACGATTATATATATTTTCAACAATGTAACGTACAACGATTATATATATTTTGAACAATGTAACGTACAACGATTATATATATTTTGAACAATGTAACGTACAACAATTATATATATTTTGAACAATGTAACTTACAACGATTATATATATTTTGAACAATGTAACGTACAACGATTATATATATTTTTTTGAACTTGGAAATCTTTCTGTCATGCTCGGAAAATCTTTGTAATGGGCTTAGAAATCTGCACGAAATTTCAAACGGAGCCCTTTATTTAATCCATAGAGATAGTATGGTGTCGGTCTGTCAACCATAACCAGGTAGATGTCTTAGGTAATACACAATTGTATACTTCGTATCATTCTTCAGTGAAGATTGAACCTTCAACCTCCAGAAGGTCGGAGATTACATTGGTTGAAATGTGTGAATAATCGAAAATAAGATTTGTGTCTGAAATAAGTGATTAGATGCAAAATTTGGGCCCATGTCTCAAATCAACGTACAAATATTATTTCAAACTAATTCAGCTTTATAAAAAAAGATTCATCTTTATTTATTATATATATATATATATATATATATATAGCTTATAATTGCCTTTGGCTGTTAAAAATAAAATAAAAATCCAGGTAACGGCCAAATCCTGCATCTATCAAGCCCTTGTTTACACAATATTTCTCTATGGATGAGAAATCTGGCCCCCTATAATTAGCTGATATTTAAGGGTTGGAAGTCTTCAATTGGTGGTATCTTTAGCACATTCTTGGCATTTGTATCTCCAACAATGTCCTAAACCTCACAATCCACACATGATGTAAGCTTCCTAGTCTTGAAGAAGTATTTCTTATTAGGAGACTCTGATGGTTTGGCCACACACTTTGTTGTCCATCAACTAATCTGATTCACAAAGCTTCACTAACACCGCTACTGGGATGGTGCAAGGGGAATGGTGTAAAACAGAGTTTATGGCTAGCAACGGTCAAAGCTGACTTGGAAGCTATGACTGACCCTCGCGTCTTCAGTGTGCGACGATGGAATCGCAAATGGCTGAAGTATGGGCTGCCTTACTTGTGACGCGGAAAATTTACTTGGAGTCAGCTCAGTCAACATCATGTGAATACCATTACAAGTAAGTACTGCTTGTTTATATGCAATATCAGTTGTAAGAAAAAATTCTGGAAAAAAAATCTGATTCAATTTTAAAGGGACTAAAACTGAAAGCTAAAAATTTAAAGTTGTCACCACAGAATTAATTTTCCTCTGTTATTCTCGTCAACTCCATCTGTTATTCTCGTCAACTCCATCTGTTATTCTCGTCAACTCCATCTGTTATTCTCATCAACTCCATCTGTTATTCTCGTCAACTCCATCTGTTATTCTCGTCAACTCCATCTGTTATTCTCGTCAACTCCATCTGTTATTCTCGTCAACTCCATCTGTTATTCTCGTCAACTCCATCTGTTATTCTCGTCAACTCCATCTGTTATTCTCGTCAACTCCATCTGTTATTCTCGTCAACTCCATCTGTTATTCTCGTCAACTCCATCTGTTATTCTCGTCAACTCCATCTGTTATTCTCGTCAACTCCATCTGTTATTCTCGTCAACTCCATCTGTTATTCTCGTCAACTCCATCTGTTATTCTCGTCAACTCCATCTGTTATTCTCGTCAACTCCATCTGTTATTCTCGTCAACTCCATCTGTTATTCTCGTCAACTCCATCTGTTATTCTCGTCAACTCCATCTGTTATTCTCGTCAACTCCATCTGTTATTCTCGTCAACTCCATCTGTTATTCTCGTCAACTCCATCTGTTATTCTCGTCAACTCCATCTGTTATTCTCGTCAACTCCATCTGTTATTCTCGTCAACTCCATCTGTTATTCTCGTCAACTCCATCTGTTATTCTCGTCAACTCCATCTGTTATTCTCGTCAACTCCATCTGTTATTCTCGTCAACTCCATCTGTTATTCTCGTCAACTCCATCTGTTATTCTCGTCAACTCCATCTGTTATTCTCGTCAACTCCATCTGTTATTCTCGTCAACTCCATCTGTTATTCTCGTCAACTCCATCTGTTATTCTCGTCAACTCCATCTGTTATTCTCGTCAACTCCATCTGTTATTCTCGTCAACTCCATCTGTTATTCTCGTCAACTCCATCTGTTATTCTCGTCAACTCCATCTGTTATTCTCGTCAACTCCATCTGTTATTCTCGTCAACTCCATCTGTTTCTGTTGTTACCTCTGTCATCATCTGTTTATCCATGAACAGAGTTTGCACAGGTTTGAAAAGCCCTTGAATTTTGAGCTTTGTCTTGAAAAAATCTGATTTCTATTTTTACCTGGGAAATATTGAAAATGTCTTAAAAAGGGCTCCAAAATCATGTTCTTTATGTCCAGTAAAAATTTGTCGCAATATTAAGAATAAAATCAAAATACTATTCAAAATATTTTTTGAAATATTAATTAAAATATCATTAAAATATATTTTAAATATCAAAAATAAGATTGAAAAAAAAATACTACTAAAATATTTTTTAAATATTAATTAAAATACTATAAAAAATATTGTATTTATTAAAAGTAAAATCAAAATAAAGACTTTCTTCTGAAGGTATGTATTATTTCTGCTATTGCTGATGCTAGAGTTACGTTCCTTAATCACATAACTACCCAATGTTATCCATATACTTTACACATGTGGCCAACGTGAAATTCAAAATCTAAAATACTATTAAAGTACAATGGAGAAAGTGGTGGCTTGTTACTTTTAATGCATCTAAAACTATCATCACTGCTCTGATCCCCCATCTGGCATCAATTGAAATGAATGGCTCTTGTCTTGGGGAGGCTCCATGTTTTGACAAGCTTCTGGGCTTGACCTTTACTCCTGATCTGAAATGGAACACGTACATCAAATCTGTTGCCAAGGTCGCTGGAAAAATGGTAGGATCCTTTTACCGCTCTAGTAGATATCTCACTGCTAATGCAATTCTCTACCTATATAAAAGCCAGGTACGTCCAATGATGGAGAATTGTTGCCACATCTGGACAGGAGCTTGACAGAGTTCAAAATAGACTTTGTAGCTTAGTGGGGGATGTCCTTTTCTCTTCCCTGCAATCTCTTTCGCACACGAGAAACATTGCGAGCCTGTCTCTGCTCTATTGCTATTTTCATGGCAAATGCTTGTCTGAGCTTGAGTCTATGATCCCCTTCGCCAAACTTTCACAAAAAACACTCGTCTAGCCCAAACCACTAACAATAATTTTCCTCACTCTTTATCTGTGCCTAAACCTAAACATAGATTCCATGAACAAAGCTTCTTTCTAAGAACTGCACGCCCGTGAAACTCTCTTCCATTTTCCTGCTTTCCAGCTGATTACAATTTGATTGTATTCAAGTCCATCGTAAACAAGTTCTTGATGAACCGTTCCCCGAAGTAATCCAATTTACAAAATTTCCACTACTTACGATCACTGCGCTATAATCCCATTGACTAATGTACACCCATTAACCCTTATTCTTGAGTGGCCTACGGGCCTTGATAAGTGGTGACTCCTATGTAAAAAAAAAAAAAAAAATTAATATTAATTAAAATATTAGTTTTTTAGTTTATAAAATCATTCTTTATACATAGAATTTTGTTTTAAAAAGCTTAAATTTTATCTGGAAAAGGCCTTGAAAATTGGGCATTGAAGATCTATATGAAGCTGAAGCCCTAGTTTGCATAAATGGTTGGAAAAAATGGTATCGTGGACAGTAGAAGATCTGACCGATGAAGGTTAAAGCTGACCTGAGACGTATTTTGTGGAGTTCGCTGTTGGAACAGTGTGTAGCTGGAGAGCATCAAATAATTGACTTACAATCGTCTTAGTCTCACTGATTAGTTGTGTCTTCTTTTTCTTATCGATTAGTTTCGGTTCACTGATTTTAATTAGTGAATGAGAATTTGGAAGTGATTGCAAACCCTTCATAAATTACAATCGAACAAGAGAAAAGAAATAAAAGTTGGTTATAGGAGTAACTGGACTGATGAAAAACTTTAAAAACTAATAAAGATACCCTGTAAAGCAAGTGCAAGAAAGATACAAAAATTGCACTTCAAAGGATGGTTAGAATATCTAAATAAAAAAAATCTCTGGATTAGAGTATGAGATAGTACCTGAATGTCTGGTATCCGGTAATGTTATTGTTGAATTTCATGTCTATGTAAAAAACATTATTAGTGTAATTACCTTGTTTAATGCCATGTTTATTATAATAATAAAAAAAACATTATTAGTGTATTTAACTTGTTTAATGCCATGTTTATTATAATAATAAAAAAACATTATTAGTGTAATTAACTTGTTTAATGCCATGTTTATTATAATAATAAAAAAAACATTATTAGTGTATTTAACTTGTTTAGTGTCATGTCTATTATAATAATAAAAAAACATTATTAGTGTAATTACCTTGTTTAGTGTCATGTCTATTATAATAGTAAAAAAATTATTAGTGTAATTACCTTGTTTAATGCCATGTTTATTATAATAAAAAAACGTTATTAGTGTAATGAACTTGTTTAGTGTCATGTCTATTATAATAGTAAAAAACCTGGGTTATAGTTTTGTTTAATGTTATAATGATTACTAAAGGAATAAAATATGAATTAATGCCATTTTTATTATCACCAGGACACTGTTACATTTGTATTTTTCATTCGTTACTGAAAAGTTGCTGATTTTAACTGTAGCAAAAATCGTTCAGTTGAACTGATATCGATTATTTAACTATGAATTTTAAGTATCTCTTTAGCTTTCTGCAAAATCCATTTCTCATAAATATTATCAACACTGTCTTCTTAGGTAATAATTATGCTTTAACTATTTTACAATATAAGTATATAAACGTTTGCGTGGAAGGAAGAAATCTTTAGTACTGTGCCATGCATGGTCAGCAAATATAGTTAACAGCTTTCATTTGCAAATATAAATTCACGATATTTTCAAGGTATGAAATTTTAATAATTTATGAAGCAAAATAAGAAAGTAAAGATATTATTCATAAAGCTTAAAGCAGTTGTACATACATGCGATCTATATTGTAGGTACTTGCAGAAATGGCTAGTGTTGTCCGGGAATGAAAGTGATCATAACTGATTAAGGCGCGGAAATAGAATCTGTTGAATACAGGGTGTTGCAGGAAATTACAATTGTTGCAATATTTTTGATTAATTATGGGTATGGTTCTTCACAGTTGGGAGATTCTATTTATAAACGGTGCTGCTAGGAACTGACGAATCAAATTAATTCACGATCTGCTATCAACCAATCAGAAACCAGAATTACTCCATAAAAATTAAACCTTTTCTTTAGCAACCGTGCATATGTTTTTTTCGTGTCAACATGGGAAGAATCTTTTGCTCTTTGGATTCCAACTCAAAAATTGTCTACTGAGAACCAGTCACTGCCAAGACTTGTTAGAACTGACCATCGGAAACTGTTCTGAAACTGAACTGTGGCTTCCAACGTAAACAAAATACAAGATGATGAGTAACGTATGAGAGGCCTTAGATTGATCTCGCATATCTGCCGGTACGACTTTATGCCAGCACACTAGGCGAAAGCAACGCAGGTGTGACAACTTGGTTAGGTTCCTCATTGTTGGTTGTCCTTCTCAACTGATTACAACTCCCTTGACTATTTCTTCTGGGGCGTTGTTGAGACTAAGACCAATGCGCATGCAGTAACAGTTTGACTTTTGCCTTGAAAAGGCCTTCTTTCTATTATTTTCGCTAAAAATCATTAAAAATATGGAAAAGGTCTTGAAAATTTCTTGAAAATTGTATTCTTTATATCCAGTAACAATTTGTGTTGAAATATTAAAAATAAACTCGAAATATTATGAGATTATTTTTTAAACATAAATGAATATATTGTTAAAATATTTTTTAAATATTTAAAATAAAATTGAAATACATTGTTCTAAAATTGCATAGTATTGTGGATACAAGAATTACATCCCTCTATCACAAAACTACCTCGAGTGGTTTCATGAAATCTTCTATTTTTGTTCCCATTTACAATTTAATTTTCTAATTTTTTAAGGGGGGGGGGTTAATGACGGCCACCATAAATAAAATTACCCTCCTCTTTAAAAAATAGACTTTCCTTGTGCAGACAGGACTCTCCAATGGCGAACCTCTGTAAACAAAAAAATTGTGATGATTAAAAATTAGGCCAGCCGGGCCCAGAAAAAAAAAAAAAGTATGGCAGCCATATTTGTTGGAAATTAAAAGCCGTAAAGAAAGTTAATATTTGAGATGAAATGAAAAGCATTTCAAACTACTTAAAAAACACCAAAAAATAATGCAGGTAGGTTGAAATTAAGTTGCAAAGTAACTTTTATCTGTTGTATAGTTGATTTTTTTCGAATTGCTGTGCGTTGTAAAACAATTCCCAAATTTTGTTATGAAAACTTGAATTTTGTCTGGAGAAGGCCTTAAAAAAAACTTCAAAAAGACTTGAAAAGTCCTTGAAAATTGACAGTGAAAATCTGTACGAACCCTGTATTATGTCTTTTCTCCATAACAAAATTAATATCATTTTCTTCAAATAAATGTTTGTTATTGTTTGTGCGAAGTTGTTCTTGTTTATGGCTTTCCGATTAAATCAAACACTTATCCAAAGTTGCTACCATAGTTGCATCCACACCAAAGTTTTTGTAGCTGTTAAACGCAATAGGAGCATAGAACTACTGACAAAGTTACTAATTGGAATACAGGGGATTCTTGTGGTATCGAACTAAATTTAGCATTGAATTACTTAGATCACGTCACTGAGATGACTCTCTGAGCCAGGATAGTACAGTAAAACTCTTTTAATTTGAACTTCCTCTCATTTGGACTTCTTCTAAACCTGGACTTTCTCTAAACTTGAACTGTCTCGTCATTGAAATTGTATTAGCATATTTGATGCGGAGTGGCAGTAAAACTGTTTACATGGTTTAGTCAGATATTGCGCAGAAATGTTAATATTGGTACTATGTAATTAATGTAGATTAGCTATTGATAATTAATTTACACTAACTGTAATTTTTTTTTCAGATTGCTATATTTAAAATAGTGTAGAGCAACCCATCACAATGGCTTGCAACTCCAAAATTAGAGAATACATCTGGTCTAGAAAAAATTCTTGAAACCAAACGGTTACTGACCAACCACACTGTTCTTAAATCACTTAATGCAAATGATGTTGAAATGTGGGTGCAACAAGATGAGGAAACTACTGATCAATATCCTGAAGGCAGTAATGGTGATGAAAATAGTGACAACTCCCATTCTCTTGACCCTAATGTAAATAACAAAGAATACTCTGATGAAGCAATATCATGGGATGATGCAGAAAAGTCTATGGAGACGGTTATAAAATTTCTAGAAAAAAGCCCTTACTTTAGTGACAACTGTTTTGCAAGCAATGCCACTCCGAAGAGATATAATCATAAAGAAGCTACAGAACCAAGAAATTGTAGATTTTCATGATCGCTTACGGAATACAATGGCAGCACCCGAGAGCTCAATCGATGAAAATAGATACTGCATTGAGAATCATTCAACAAATAACTAAAACAACTGTATTTTACATAAATGTATGATTTCTGTAGATGATAACTTAGGTAATAAATACCTAACAAGTAAGAGTAGATTCAATTTATTTTCAATGTTTTTGTTCCTGGTAATAATATTTAACAATTCTTACTTGCAATATATCGTAAACTCAACTTAATATATACTTGAAGTATTATATAACAATGAATTTCATTTACTATTTCTGAATTCTTAGAAAATTAAAGTTAACTGCAGCACATTTTTTTATCATGAAACTTGAACAGCATCTTCTAATTTGGATGAAGCGGATGTTCAAATTATAGGAGTTATACTGTATTATAATCTCTATTAAAACTTTTACTATTATATAAAAGGAACTGTGTGTATGAGTTTTCTATAGACTCTAAAACGGTTGGTCCGATTTTTATTAAATTTCACACAAAGGTACTTTATGTGTTCAACAGTGTTCTTAGATAAGTTTTGTATCGGAATGTCTCCAATAAGTATCGATAATCAAAATAATCCAATGAAAGAAAAGGAATATTTGATTTTGACTAAAGTTAACACCTCATACAACCTAACATCACAAGTACATTTAAGAAGTTTTATTACCACACAAGCCAAAAGACCTGACATATAAAATCAACATTAGGTTCTTTGATATCAAAGGGAGAGGTTCGAAATGAATGTTTCTGTTTAAAGCACAATTGCACCATGGTACTTTTTACATTTGAAACTTTTGCATTTGAAACTTTGGTACTTGTACAGTTTAATCAACACATTAAAAAATGAAAATATTGAAAAAAAGGTTATATTGTACATATCTGTTTTGGACTGAAGATCTCGGGAAAAATTTTTTATTTACTTTGATTGAGTAGTTTTTTTCCTTTTTTTTTTTTTTTTTTTTTTTTTTTTTTTTTACAGTGGAAAAACATGTTCTTATGAGAGCGTGTTGAAATCAGTCATTATGGAATTTGTTAAACACGCCACGGGGAGATAACTCAATTCAAAGTACCGACACTCCCTCCCCATCTTTAATTCTAGCTTTTCTTCCTAAAAATCGAACCTTTTGCTCGGTATCATAACAAATGTTTTTTTCGCTGTAAAAAAAAAACCTACTTGATGAAATTAAGTGAAATTTTTTTTCCGGAGAACTTCATTCCATAAAGGATATGTGCAATATAACCGTTTTTTTTCAATATTTTCATTTTTTAATGTTTTGATTAAACTGTACAAGTACCAAAACTTTAATTAAAACCATTATATATCTGTGAAAGTGTCTGTCTGCGTCTTTCTGTGTACATGTCCCTGCACAATAACTCTGTCAATTTTCAGTCTACAGACTCGAAATTTGATATACAGGGTATGGAGATTTAGGAAAATCTTTGTAATCTGTTTTTGGCCAGAAATTTAACCTTTGAGAACTCTACCAAACTCCTCCGCCAATTTTGGGGATAAACAATTGAAATTTTAGACATAGGTTCCTTGGACATGGATTCAACTTAATAACTTGATTTGAGCCCAAAACAATAAATGTTAAGGGGTCATACATAATAGGGGTCAAAGTTTAAAAAAAAAGATTGACCTCTGCGGTTTCTACCAAATTACTCAGACAATTTCTGGTGTAAACATTTTAAATTTTACATGAAGAATATTCAGAGATAGGGCAAGCTTTTTAATCGGTTTTGGTTGAAAATTTGAGCTACCAATATATAAATGTATGTATGTATGTTTGCAGGTCTGCCTAAAACCTTCGACAGAGTTGACTAATTTTCACAAGATCAGTATCGTTTTGAAGCTCGACGCTTCAAACGACAAATATCGAAAAAATTGGCTAAAGACATTAATTTCTTCACCCTCAACTGGGCACTTTTGTACAGAGAGGGGTCGCTTTTTTCACCGATATTGTCGAAAGTCATCCCCTCTTTTCGATTGTCTAGCCTTAATTTAAACCTCCGTCACTTCCGGTTTTGCGGTAGTCGTAACAGCAAAGATGTTACGTTTTTTCCCCCCCAATTCTTTTCCTCCTTTGTGGTACGGGTTCGAGCCTGCTTCCTTACTACCACTTTTTTTTTTTTTTGCTTAACATGTACCTCCAAACACCCGGGCAACGCCGGGCACCCACGCCAGTAAAAAATAATTTTATAAAATTAACAGTAGGCTTTCTACAGTGCAATATAAACTACAATGTATAGTGGACTAAATTACTGTGCGGAGGCATGTTAAGCTTCCTCGCAGTGCACTGCAATGGATCTCCAACTAGAACAGACAATCAGTCGATTTGATTGAGAAACGGGCGATTTCACCGATTTTGATGACAATGAAAATATGATAGTGTGATACATTTGTTGATCATCAATCTCAAGCAATATCAAGTTTCCTTGCTAGTTGTACCTAATTGGCATGCCCTGGATTCATTAACGTTATTTTAGCTTAAATTTTTAAAATATAATAAATAATAGTGTGGATGTAACCAAACCATCGAGATGTTTTGGAA
Source organism: Euprymna scolopes (assembly GCF_053919585.1). NCBI lineage: Eukaryota > Metazoa > Mollusca > Cephalopoda > Sepiida > Sepiolidae > Euprymna > Euprymna scolopes. The sequence goes on along the minus strand of NC_136521.1, from coordinate 65,913,894 downwards.
GGACGGTTTGTTTGAGGGGTTAGGGAAGGAGTGTCTGTGAGGGATGGGATCTGGCAGCGTGAACAGATGGTGGCGTTTTCGACAAATTGGTGCCAGCGAACCTGATGGATGCAGTCAAAAACTTCCCGTCTGTGCAGGTCACAAACTCGTACTGGCCAGGTTTTGCATCTGTATAGGAGAATAGTGTGCACAAGAACTTTGTATCTCTTCCTGGGGTCACCTGCCAAATATCCAACACATCATGTTTCATAAGTGTGTAATAATGTTTTCACCTGAAATGCGTTAGTTTAAAAGATCACCAATATACACACGTATTCATTTTTTTTTTTTTGTTTTTTGTTTATGTTTGTTTATTTCTATCTTTTTTTTTTTTCTAGATAATGAAAGGAGGATTCTGATAAAAAATCTCCCGCTGTCTGCGAAAGTATTGCCACTTTCAAACTTCATAACCAATTCAAAGCATATTAGCATTCATCAGGATGAATTGAACAAAAACTCTTTGTAAGTATCAGAAGAAAATTCTTTTGCAGATATGAGTATTGTTCCAAAAGTAAAGCCTCCTCTTTTTTTTTTTTTTTTTTTTTTTTTTTACTCCAAATGTTGAAGAGCTGCAAAGACGGGAGTGGTACCATTAAAACGAGTGATCTTTTTTGTTTCGGAATTTATTTTTTACATAGTCACCACCATCCTTCATACAATTTTTCCAGGAATTTAATGATGCATCTCTGATTCTGACGGATATTTATGACAGGAGTTGCTATCTTAGTCTCACACCATCAATATCTGCAACAAAGAGATGAAACTTTCAGGTCATAAATGCATAAGTTCAGTCATGCGATTTGCATGCCTTTCTGATCAATTTGGGCTGAATTAAAAGGAGGAGGCATTATTTTTAGACTGACCCTTTGTGTGTGTGATACATATTAGCAGGCTTCCCAGCGTTGCCCAGTCATAAAATATGCATAAATATTATGTTTTAATTAATGCAGAATTTTTATTTATTATAAACAGAAATACCATAGGTATTAAACGTAACGTTAAATGCCTTAAAAAAAAACAAAAAAAAAAAAAAAACGGAAAAAAATTGATACATGTGCATGCGAGTATTTTCTAAACAGTTCATTTCTTCTACATAAATGAAAATACTCAAGCGAAAATCCAAACCAAAACCTTAAGACAGTGAGTCAAGTATGATAACCATTAGGCCAGTTTGACACAATTTTTAAAAAGTGTTTTCAAACCTACTTATTAACATAAGGAAGCTGTCATGTGTATGATTCGCACATGCACATTCATGAAACAGTTGTCTAACAGATAAAAATCCAATTCCCCACCCCCTACACTTTCAAAATGTTTCAATTTTTACCCCCAAGCAGCTTTTTTTTTCTGGATAAAAACCGATTCACAAGTTTTCCACATGTCTGAATACCCTATATACCAAAGTTTATATCTTCAGATCAAAAATTCATTGAGTATATAGGTTGAGAAGTGTCCTCACACACACACATTTTCATTTTTATAAATATATAGATTAGTTGAGAAATTAAAGTTTACAAAATAAATGTTAATGTTAAAATAATTATTTATAGAACAATCCTAATCAGATGAAAATGCTCAATATTCAGCATAGAGCTTTGGGATAAAATGGAAAAATTAGAATTTTCTAAAATCAACATTACAACATTTAATATTCTACACGAGATACGAAAATTTCCTTACTCTGTGGTGTTTCAAAGAATGCATACTATCCTCAGAAGAAAAATGTTTTAGCAAAATGTACAGTGAAATGTACAGCGAAAGTAATGTTGCTGGTCATCAGCTAAATTGAAAACCTCAAAAATCCTTTCTCGCAGCTCCTGCCCAGATGTGGCAGCAGTACTCTATCCTTGGACGTCTATCATCTATAATATAAATCTCACCTGTCTGTTTAAATGTATATATGTATGTATAAAACTTTTGACAGAGGTGACAGATTATTACGAGATCGGTATCGTTTTGAAGCTCGACCTCTCGGACAACAAATATCGAAAAATTGGCTAAAAACATTAATTCCTTCACTCTCAACTGGGCACTTTTCTACAGGAATGAGTTGATTTTTTTCGCTGATATTTTCGAAAGTCATCCCCTCTTTTCGATTGACTAGCCTTAATTTAAACATTTGTCACTTATTTGGCGATGGACGCAACAGCAAAGACGTAACTTTTATTTATTTTATTTTTTTCCACATTGTTTTCCTTCTTTTGCGGTACAGGTTCAAGCCTGCCTGCCTACTACCGCTTTTTCTTTTTTTTTTTTTTTCTCAACACACCTCCAAACACCCGGGCAACATCCTGTCTTTTTCCTGCCATCCTGATTTTAGCGAAACTTGAAAATAATGCTCAATATAAGAATAGTAATCCAAAAGATATGAATGTTTCTACCTGCTGTTGCTGGTACTTGAAATTCATGATGTATTTTTTGAAATTGTCATTTGTGTTCTCATAAATTTTCTATTTTTGTTCCAATAAAAGGGAAGTAAGTCTGTAATTTAATGTATTTACATACATTATTAAAAAATAGTCCCCGATTTATCGGAAAGGACCTATGTTTTCAGTGGCGTCTGTCAGTCCAGACGATTGCCAGAGAACCGTCCATTAGTTTTTCCTAAAATTTTGCTACAAATTGTATTTCATTAAATAAGATATGCACAGTAAAAAAATTTTTTTTTGCAAAATTTCCCATTATGTCCCCAGGGATTCAAAAGAGGTCAAAAATGCCCCCAAATGGCCAAAAATTACATGTTTTCCCCCATAACTTTTGATCCATCGATTAGATTTTTCTGAAACTTGGCCAAAATGTGGAGCCCATTGTTCTTAATATAAATCCAGTATGGGTGACCTTGACAAAATTCTGGTTTGCACCCCCCGTGGATTTATAGTGCTAAAAACCCCTTTTTGTGGCTCTTTTTTCATATTTCCCAACAAAAACTAGATGTTTGACTATATAGTGGTTTTTTCATGATGCTGAATTCAAATATACATGTCTTAAGGCGCGAAACTGCACTGTTTGTCCATTTTCACTGGAATTCTGTGTTCACAGGAGTTCAAAAGGGGGTCACAAATGCCCTCAAATTGCAAAAAATGACATTTTTTTACCCCATAATTTTGCGGCATCCATTAAACTGTTCTGAAACTTGTCAAAAATATGACGGCAACATTGGCCCTTCACACTTCTCACATTCATTACTTCGTCACTATTTTTTGTGGCGTCATCTCACATGCAGCACAAAAGGGGGAACACACGCGCGGCTTGTTTTGTTTCAAAATATTATTTTTTCTGGGCATTCATTCTTTTTGCGGACTGTTATCCTCATCTTCATTGCCGTTTTTTGTTTCACCATGTTTTGGCCAACTCATCCTGTAGCCTTCTTCAAGGTGATTAATTATGATAGGATAGGAATCTTTTTTTTTTTTTTTTACATGGGGGTCACCACTTATCAAGGCCCGAAGGCCACTCAGGGATAAGAGTTATTGCGTGTACAGTAATCAGTGAGATAGTATTGTAGTAATCATTAGTATTGGGGGTTTTGATAGTGTCTTACTTAAGGGGGCGGTTTGTCAGGAGTTTGTTTATGTTGGACTTGAAGACGTCCAAGTTGTAGTCAGGTGGGAAACAGGCAAGCGGCAGAGAGTCCCACTGGCGTGCAGTTCTAAGAAAGCAGCTTTGCTCATGGAATCTATGTTTTGATTTAGGCACAGATAGAGAGTGGGAAAATTATTGACAGTAGTTTCAGCCAGACTGGTGTTTCTCATGAAAGATTGGCGAGGGGGGGACGAGGGATTGGAGCTCAGACGAGCACCTGCCATGGAAATAACAATAAAACAAAGACAGGCCCGCAACGTCTCTTCTGTGGGAGAGAAGTTGCAGGGAAGAGAAAAGGGCATCCCCCACTAAACCACAAAGTCTATTTTGTACTCTCTTAACTGTATCCTCAGTAATTACTGCCTTCCATAGTTGTTGTCTCGCCACGATTTGGCCAACTAATCCTTTAGCCTGCTTGGGTAGGATTGAAATCTCTATCTTCAGATAATGCTCACCTGGAACCATAGAGACTCGGTGTTTCTATCCACTATGCCATGAGCTCTGAAGGGCAATGAAGGTTGGATTTTATGGCCTTATGAATCCAATGTTGTGTTATCTGAAGAAGGCCAGAGGATGAGTTGGCGAAAACGTGGTCAAGCAATAACAACTATGAAGATGAGGATATCAGTCTGCAAAAAGGAATGAATACGCAAATTCTAATGTCTCATCTCAAAGGATTCCAAAAAAAAAAAACAAAAATATTTTTGGTCTCCCAACAAAAGGAGGATGGACCTGTAAATTCACCGTTGTCTGTTCGTCCATCCGTATGTTTCTCAATAACTATAGCTTGGAATTTTTTTAATTTTACACAAACATTAAACATGATATGAGTAAAAAAAAGTAACAGAACAAATTTTCCGGGGAAACTCTGGTTGTGACCCACCCCCCTTCCTGGTGCTTTTCGGGTTAAAATGGCTAAAATTGACACTTTTGTGCTTATTAAAAACAATTGATGCCTTGGATTTTTATAAAACTTTCTGAAGAGTTTTAAGTAATTGATTTCTTTATAATTCTGTTTGTCTATACTTCGCGGTAACACTTGCGTGTGCCCCAGCGGCTCTTTTAGGGCTAATAAAAATACTCTATTTTTGGGGCTATTCTACCATATTTGTCCAAAATTTTCTGTGTATGTCTATTTAGCAGTTTTGCATGGTGCTGAACTCAAATTTAAATATGTTAAGGCCTTTACGACTTCTGGGGCTAAATGGGGGTGTGTGCAAATGATGGACTTAGTCATTTCTTTTTTTGCATGTTGCAGAACTCAAATTTACATATGTTAAGGCCTAAAACTGCACCGTTTGTTCATTTTCACTAGGATTTGACATCCCCTGGGGATTTTGGGGCTAAATGGGGGGGGGGGTGCTGAACTTGGTCATTTTGTTATGCTTCATTCACGGTGTACTCACGGGGGACCATTCATGCTTCGCTTGTTCTCATCGCAAATCTTTATCCTTGATTTTACTGTTTCCTCTGAACGTGTCTGCAGAATACAAAAGCTGGAACATTATGAATATACCAACTAAAACAACACTTGACCCATAATATGTAAATAATAAATTTAAAACAAAAACCTTTCAGCAAACTATACATTTTTTTGTGATAATAATCCTATAATTTTTTTAAACAGCTGCAATTTGCATGTTATTATTCGGATTTGTAATCGGATCTTCTTGCTATACGATATTATATTTGTCTGCCTTGCAAGAAAATATGAAAACTACCATTGAAAAAAATTAAAATAAAAATGCTTATGATTCCATCTGCTCCATATAACAAGATTGACCTCATGAATACGACGGAGGCCGGCTGCAATGCAAACTTTGAGACACCTTGTTACAAAAATTCAAAGTTATCGTTAATCAATTGGTATTCGACTTATGTAATCATTATTAATGCTGACATTATTTTTCTACTGTAGCCACGGCTGCAGAGAAACTGCTAGGTGTACTCCTCCCTGCCTTCACAGGGTTCAAAACTGGCTTTGAAATCTAGTGGGTAAAACTTTCTTCTCCACTCTACTTCTGTTATTTAAAAAAAAAAAATTTTATTACATTTTCACCCCAAACAAGGCACATCGCCACTTTGGTGTAGGGGGCTACAATCGGGCACGTGATCTACTGGCATACTATGTAGGGATTTGGGCAGTAAGATGTCGGTTCACATTACACTTGAACTTCTGCATGTCAGTACAGTTGGGGAAGCAGGGATCCGGAAGGGAATTCCAAAGTCTAGCGGTTCTGGGGAAGAAACTACTGGAGTAGAAAGCTCTCTTGATCTCTACTGTGTAGGGGTGGGATTTAGCTGCTTGTCGGGTTTGTCGAGGGTGTTTACGTTGTGGGTGCACAAGTGCTTGCAGTTCATCAGAGCATTCACCATTGAAATACTTGTAGAACAGGCAGAGGGATGCTACATTTCATCGGTGGGACAAAGGCTAAAGCTTAGATGACAGTTCAGGACCTATTAAGTTGGAGACTCTCTTTTGGACCTTGTCTAGGAGCGAGATACTAATAGATACACCAGCCCAAATATGACAACAATACTCCATACATGGGTGAATGGTGGCCTTATAGAGGTACAGGATACTTTTGAGTGTTAGTAGCTTTCTAGCACAGTAGAAAGAGCCTACCTTCCTCGCAGCAGTCCTGGCAATGCTCTCAATGTAATTGTTCCAGCTCATGTTTCCTGTGAACATTAGGCAGAGGAGTTTAAAAGAAGTACTTTCAGTTAATGAATCTTTGGCCATTACTATTGGTGGTAGAGAAGGTTTCTTGTAATTATTGAAGGAAACAAGTTTAGTCTTGGCAGCATTGAATGTGACTATCCATTTTTGTCCCCATTCCACTACAGATTGGAGGTCATCCTCTAGTGTTTCTGCCATTTTCCTAGATATGTATTCAGTTGTTTTCCTGTCGTGTCTATTATAGAACGTGGTGTCATCAGCATAGATACCCATCTCAGAGGTCATTTTGTCAGGGAGGTCATTTATGATCTGATTTTCCTGAGAAGACCTTCATGCCATACCTTGTCAAAAGCCTTATATATATCTAGAGCTACTACTCTACCCATTCCTGCTTTATCCAGTGAATGGTATATACGTTCAGAAATTACAGATAGGATATCTGCTGTTGAATGGGCTTGCCTAAATCCATGTTGTTGGTCAGTCAGAAATTTAGCATCTGTAAGGTGATGGACTAGAGCTTGATTAATTATGGACTCAAATATTTTGTCGAAAAGTGGGAGGAGGCTAATGGGGCGATAATTTAATGGGTCAGTTCTTTCGCTAGAATTCTTAAAAATTGGTACCACAGAAGCAGTTTTCCAGCAGTTTGGAAAGCAAGATTCATTAAGGCATTTGTTGTAAAGTTTGGAGAGAACTGGAGCTACTTTGGCAGAGCACTTTTCACAGAAGAGACATAGCAAGTTTTGCTATCCCTGCTCTATCGTTATTTTTATGGCAAGTGCACACCTGAGCTTCTATCTACGTTCCCCCTCTGTAGAACATTCACAGCAAACACTGATCTAGCTACAACAACTGCTAACAATTTCCCTTATCTATTTATACTTAAAGCTTAAATTCCATGATCAAAGTTTCTTTCCAAGAACTGCATGTCTGCGGAACACAATACTATGGGGTTTCTTCCTAGCTGACTATAACATGGCTGTCCATAAGTGTGTGAACAAGTTCTTGTTGAGCCATTCTCTTAAATATACAAACCATACCCAAGTTCCACCATTTCCAATAATCATGTCTCTTTGGCCCCGTGACACATTAACCTTTATCCTTAAGTGGTGTTTGAGCCTTTATAAGCGCTGACCTCCATTTTTAAGTCTCAAACTATTTTTATATTACCTACTCATTTAAGACCTACATGCATTAAAACAAATTTTATTAATAAATAGAAGTTTTTAGAAAATTTATTTTATCGTAAATACTGTTAAAGGTTGGAGTAAATATTGTTAAAGGTTTGAGTGACATGATTGATTGATCAGTCTTAATGTTCTTGCTATTCAGTGTAATTATGGTTTGAGCTAAGTTTGGCATCATACAATATGAGATTATAATACAATTTAATGTTGTTATTATATGGGGGAGGGGTGGTTGAACCAGATAATTTTCTTCCGCCTTATGTGTTTATGTGAGTGAGAAAGCCAGGGATTATTCAATTGATTTATATTACATTAGGGAATTGCTTTTACTATTATTTCTATTCAAAATTATTTTCCAGAAAAGTCCATCATTATTTAATTATTTGCGGACTATTATTCTCACCTTCAAGTTGTTTCATGACGTTTCGGACAATTATTCCTCTGGTCTTCGTCAGGTGGTTAGCCACGGCGGGATACGAATGTTGAGTCTCCCAACTGCATCCACAGCAATTACTGCCTTCCATAGTTGTTGTCGTCTTACTACGGTTTGACCAATTAATCCTCTGACCAGCTTTGGGTGGGATTGAAACCGCTACCTTCAGAAAATGATTAGGCTTGCTTTGGTGTTGTTGTGAGAGGTCGTGTTTGTGATGTTCTCGACATATCACCAAATGGCATGATGTGGCCCTCATTTGAAACTACACCAAAGACCACAACCATAGCTGGAAACTTTTTTTCATCCGCCTGGGCAAGTCCCTGTTATTTGTGGCAATCCAGCAATGCATTTTGAGGGTGCTGGCAATGGTCCTGTTGTCATAGCTTGGATCGGTAGAGAGCATGAGTTGTACAGTGGTGCATCCCCGATCTTACTCGTTGAACATTGTGTCACTTTCAGACATGATAGAAGGCTCCTATCGGGCTTAGGATCTGTATACAACTTGCCAACTAGTAGATAGTCTACAACAAAAGAAAAGAAAACTGGTTTTCATCAAACGGAAATGGAATCTTGTTGTCTTTTCTAGGGCGATAATTTTATCGTTCCACAATGTATTGTATGAAGTAAAATCACTCTGCAGTCATGCATACACACATTGATGATTAATATTCAATCACTTCAATAAGAAATGGCAAATCTGTACAGTTATTGATTTCTGCCATTGATCGAACCCCGCATGCTCAGCTTGTTTAGCTTAAGACATTTTCTTTTCTTTTTTTTGCATAAGTTTAAAAATGTGTAAACCAAATAAAAAATTAAAGACTCAAATGGCCTTACTGCATCCTGGACAATGCCGAATATTTACAACTTGCGTCATATATAAGGTGCATTATTTACATCGTAAACGTCTTCCAAACTTCTCTGTCCTTAAAGCAGCTGTCGTCTGTTTGCTTTCTATTCTTTTTGTATTATTAAGATTCATAGACTGACAAGCGAGATTTATTGTTTAAACGTGATCGGTTTTTTTTTGTTTTTTTTTGTCAGTCTGACATTTCTAATCGCTCCTGATTATTATAGATTTTCTCCTTGGAAATGATTGTCTATTTCATCTTCACGTGTTAACTGCGACATCTTTTCGACTCTTAAATTTTCACATCTTTTTATTCTGAATTCACTAGACATTAATGTAACTTTACTAATATATGCACCATCACGTTGACACACAAGTTCCCATTATATCACCAAATTTAAGTGACGTCGAGCCTGGTCAGAACTAAAATAGCTGACCATTTTGAATACCAAATGTTGTATGTGCTCTCCACTTATCTCAATATGGTTTCCAATCGTCCCAGACTTCTTGCCACTTAATTCAGCCAGTGCTGACTCGGGAGAAGTCGGGTTAGAATTGTGCAACCCTTGCTTCACAATCACATGCACAGACACCCTTATAGAGGGTATCCATTGTCTCTCGAGACTGAACGGAGACCATTAATTATTTCCTTTGCTGATATTTCCTCAAAGACTTGCATTTACCTTTTATCGTTTTTATTACACAAGAACACGTGGCGTAGTGGATAAAGTACTTGGTAAAATTCAGTTGTAAAGTTACACTCTTCTGGAGGTTGAAAGCTCTATTCTTAGCTTGGGCAACACTCAAAATACAATTGCAAATTACTTAGGACTTCCATCCAGTCATGACTGACAGAACAAGAACATTTTACCCCCATGGATTAAATAAATGATTCAATGCAGATTCCCAAGTTCAACTGAAAGATTCCCAAAACTGCAGTTAAATATGTTAGTATTGTGTTCTCCTCCTCACAATTTTCGGTATCAAACCCCAACACACATCTGTCGGAACCCGGTTGCATCTCATTTGCATATTTCCCCAACTCTTGTTACCGCACATGACCACCAATCCATAAATATCAGGAGCAGACATTTCTTGTTTCTTTATCCCGTTCCTGAAACGGACGGTACGATTTATACAGTCAGGTTTGTATTACTTTTTAATTACAAAAACGTGGAAATAGCACTCAGGATGGGAACAGTAATCTGAAGAATCCAAATGATATGAAAAACATTTTTATGTTTGGAATTTTTGAGATGAAGATTAATAATTTGGAATAGTTGGATTACTGTTCGCATCTTTGTTGTTATGCTGGTTTGATCGATCTAACCTCCAACCTCATCAGATGCATCTCTATCTGTATAAAAGCCAAATACATCCTAAAATGAAGTACTTTTGTCGCATCTTCATGTGCCCTGCCTTGATAGTTCAAAACCGACTTTCAAACCTTTTCTCTTCCCTGCAACCCCTTTCCCAGAGATGACGTTGTGAGCTGGTCTCTGCTCTATTGTTATTTTCATGCCAAGTGCTCATCTGAGCTCCAATCTATGGTCCTTCCTTACCAAACTTTCACAAAACACTCGACTAGTTACAACCACTATCAACAATTCTCCCCACTCTCCGTGCCTAAATCTAAATGCACATTCCAGGTTGACAAGGAAGTTCTTGCGGTTTTTAACTTCAAATGAACATATTTTGACTCAAACAAAAATTTATTGATTGAAATAAGCACTATCCGAATCAACACACTTTCGCCAACGCAAAACAAGTGTATTTATGCCATTAGCATAAATATCTTGCCTTCTGGTGGCGAAGAGGTCGCTGAAGACGTTTTTGATATTGCTTAGGTTTTTGAAGCGTTTCTCATGCAGAAAGTTGTCAAGATGGTTGAAAAAGTGGTAATCGGTTGATGAGAGATCTGGAAAGTATGGCGGGTGAGGCAGGGCTTTGTAGCCCAGTTCGTTCAACTTCTGCAGGGTCGGTTTAACAACCTCTAGTGTTTTTGCCATTTCAAATATTTTGGCGAAAAGCGGGAGGAGGTTAATAGGGAGATAATTTAGTGGATCAGTTCTTTTACCAGAATTCTTGGTACCACAGAACCGGTTTTCTAGCAGTCGGGAAAGCAAGATTCGTTAAGGCATTTATTGTAAAGTTTGGAGAGAACTGGCGCAACCTCAGCAGAGCATTTTCTTAATAGCACAGCCGGGATGAGATCGGGTCCACATGCTTTTGAGGTGTCTAGGTTTTTTATGATACCATGTACCTGAGAAGGGGTGATTTTCAAATCGTCTAGTGTGGCGTCTGTCCGCAAAGGAAGTCAGGAGGGAGTGGTGTGCCGGGTTCAATGTGGAGTTTAAGACAAACTGACTGGCAAGCATGTTAGCCTTGTCAGTTGCCGTGTAAGCAACCTCATGATTGTTTGATAGTGGGGGAATTGTTGACTGCCCATTATTTACTACACTGTTGTAGATTTTCCAAAAATCACGGGTTCCTAATTTCTGTGCTTCAATGCATTTTCTGGTGGTTTCAGTGTAATCAGTCTTAGCTGTCGCTATTACTCTCTTACAATTACTTCTAGCTTCTATAGACTTCTGTCTGTTTGAACTGGACTTATGTTGGTTGAATCTGTGGAACGCATGCTGCCTTTGATATATAAAATGTTTTTATAAAATCTACAATAGGTTCTCTATAGGGCAGTGTAGACTACAATGTATTGTGAACTAAGTCACTGTGGAGAGGTATGTGAAGCTTCCTCTTGATGCACTACAATGTGTCCCCAACTAGAGCAGGCAATCAATTGATTCGATTAAAAAATGGGCGATTTCACTGATTTCGATAGCAATAAAAATATTGGAGTGTAAAACCTTCATTGATTATTATTTAATCCCCGGGCAACGTTGGATCTCCCTGCTATTATTATATATTTAATTTATTTGATATGTTCTAACATTGTGTTATTTGAATTCCTCATATTACTGTTCTCATCTTGAGTGTTATTTATACAAAACTTTGATCGATGTAACCTCCGACCGTCTTCAGATGCATCTTGTTGAACTCGGGACTCTGCACGGATTTTCAAATGGAACTGTATTTAATTTACAGGGATAACATACCTTCGTTCAATCAGCCATGACTGCATAGAGGTCATAAGCAATTAGTAATTAAACGTTCAATTTTCAGTGCCGGTGACATTTAAAAATATGTCGTGTTCGAGATGCGTAAATTTGCTGATGATGCTATAACATGCATGAGGGGAGAACGGATGTACGTAAATCTAAGACAATGGCAGAATCGTTAGAAAATGACCTCCAGACTATAGTGGAATGGGACTGTAAATGGATGGTAACATTTAATGCTGGCAAAACTAAGCTGCTCTCCTTTTGTAGTATTGGGAATCCCAGTTTAAATGCTATCTAGGTAGTTTGTAGAAATAGTAAGTTATGTAATTATATTTTCGATTCCCATCAGCAGTGAGTTTAGTGGGGTCACAGAAGGTTGAGTTTGACAGGCGTCAAACTCAAGTCACCTTTTGTCAGCCTACATAGAATGCACCGTAAATTAGGGGTGACACTGAATTGTGGTCGTAGGCTTCCAGTTGACGCTGACATGTGAGAGTGGTTTTAGCCGCAGAGGAATGCACGTCGGAGATTCGTCTCTCCGACAACCAGGGTCCAGATATAGGCTTGCCTTTTAATAAAAGAATTGAAGCTTCACATCCATCTTGTGTTCATTAATGCGTCTGTCTGCAGCAGTGACCCCTCCCCATGAGATGGCAGACCAGCGTCCAAGAAGATATGCGCTGGACAAGGCAAGCAGGTATGTACGATTATGTTATTGCATGTACACGTCGAGACCTTCCAAGGCAAAAGAACGGTGTGAGGATAGAACACACACCCATATATATAAGAACACACAGACACTTTAAAAGTACCCTTCGAAGTAAAAGAAACAGTAATAAAGAAACGAAGCAGAAGTAAAAGAAACAGTAATAAAGAAACGAAGCAGAAGTAAAAGTAATAAGTAAATAATAAATAGGACGCCAAAACCCTTTACGGTAACACTTTAACAATTACAAAATGCCTCGCCAACCACCAATATCTATGACAAATAACATTCTACCTGAGAATTCATCTTTCAAACTCCACATGGGCAATATGAACTGGGACAAATACATTGAGGACATTGCAAAGGCTGCTGCAAAGAAGTTAGATGACTACTCACACCTGAGAGTATCCTGTATCTGTACCTTCGCCCATGCATAGGGTATTGTTGCCACATCTGGGCTGGTTCATCTACCACTATCCTCCCCCTCTTGGATAGGATCCAAAAAAGAATATTCAATCTAATATATCCCACTTTGTCTACTAAGCTCCAACCCCTGTCCCATCACCTTAATGTTGCATCTCTGTGCCTGTTTTACAAATATTTTAATGGAATGTGTTCTGATGAATTTGTTTCACTTGTAACCCCCCTCGACATACATATCCCGACAAACCTGCTTAGCAATAAGATCTCACCCGTTCACTTTTGTTGTCCCTAAATGCCAGAAAGCTTTCTACTCTAATAGTTTCTTCCCTTGAATAGCTAGATTTTGGAATTCCCTTCCTGCTACCTGCTTCCCTGACTGTACTGTTATGTAGAAGTTTAAATGTAAACCAACATCTTGTTAATCTTTCCTATGCATAGTCCCAAATAGTAGTCCCTTTATGTCCTAGTGACGATATGCCTTGTTAGGGGTGAATATGAGTATATAAAAAAATAAAAAATAAAAGGAAAAATACAAATTGCAAAGGACTTCTATCCAGTCATAACTAAAGCAACGAGAGCATTCTATGCCCATAGATTAAATAAAGGATTCTGTTAGAAATTCTGTGCAGATTTCCGGATTTGACAGAAAGATTTCAGAGTTTGACGGGATAAATCCAAAGAAGATTTGGGGTTACGGTGATCGACATGTTCTAACATATCGAAACATGACCTATAAAACATGACCTATAAAACTCGGCCGGCAAGCTGATATGTTTGTGAAAATTAATGTTTTTTTTTATGTCTAAATATTTGATGTGTTTCTTTCAGAATTGGCATTGTTGAATTTTATACCGCCAAAGAAGCTGCTGTCTTTCTTAAAGACAACAAGTATATGCGTTTTTTTAAACGAAGGCTGAGCGTAGAACCTTATGTCGACGGAATTGGTATGTGAATCCCTCCCTTATTTGTTTTTCTCTTCTGTTTCTTTTTCACTTGATTTCAGACAAGTGTCTTATTTATTAAAAACATTTTTTTTTTAATTTTTTCGAGGAGTTATGAAGTAGTTTTACTATTTAACACAAATTAACGACATGTACAAGGCGAAACTGTTATTTAATGATAAATGCACAAGGTGAAACTGCTATTTATTTAACGACAAATGTACGAGGCGAAACTGCTATTTATTTAACGACAAATGTACGAGGTGAAACTGCTATTTATTTAACGACAAATGTACGAGGCGAAACTGCTATTTATTTAACGACAAATGTACGAGGCGAAACTGCTATTTATTTAACGACAAATGTACGAGGCGAAACTGCTATTTATTTAACGACAAATGTACGAGGCGAAACTGCTATTTATTTAACGACAAATGTACGAGGCGAAACTGCTATTTATTTAACGACAAATGTACGAGGCGAAACTGCTATTTATTTAACGACAAATGTACGAGGCGAAACTGCTATTTATTTAACGACAAATGTACGAGGCGAAACTGCTATTTATTTAACGACAAATGTACGAGGCGAAACTGCTATTTATTTAACGACAAATGTACGAGGCGAAACTGCTATTTATTTAACGACAAATGTACGAGGCGAAACTGCTATTTATTTAACGACAAATGTGCAAGGCGAAACTGCTATTTATCATGTAAATGTTTTACCAAAAAATTATTTAATTCCGTTAAGCACTTGATCTCACAATGTTTCTCATTTTTTGTTACAATAATTTTTTTATAATTATGTGAATTTTTCTTTTTCTCTTTTCCATTCTAGGAATTGGTCCACAAATCGAAGAATCTCTACCAGATCCTGATCAAAGTCCTCCCGCATCTTACCAGGACCGAAAAAATTCACCTTTCCACCATATCTTTCAACAACAAAGTCAGAATCCATTATTTCAAAATCCAGTACGTAAAACTCTTTTGCTTAATTTGCCTGTTTCATTTGAGCTGAAACCGAATCTAATGTTGTTAATATACAAAATAACTTGTCCACTGTATCTTTTGGTGGGTGTTATCCTCGTCAAGCAAAGCACCACCATCTTATCTGTAAATGAAATGAGCAAAGCTAGCACGAACTTGAGTTGTAAACAAACGGTTGGGACAGTCGACCATTATGCAAATGAGTTGTTTTGCCAGCCAATCAATGACCGCATTCTATTAATTATCTAACCGCACCTATATTACCAACTATATGGTTTACTGTTATTTAAATCTGTAATATGATAGTTTTATCTGGGGATCTTTTAAACGAACACGTTTCAGGTGAAAACATTATTACATGTTTACTTATGTCGAAATCGGTCTTATAAATCCAAGTTTTTTATTTAAAAAAAAAATCCAACCTTGATCTCCGTTTGGGGCCCATAGTGCAGTGGATAGAGGCATTGAATCTTTATGGTTCCAGGTGAGAACTGTCTGAAGAAGGCGGGTTCAATTCTACCCAAAGGCAGCCAGAGGATTAGTAGGCCAAAACGTGGTGAGATAACAACAACTATGGAAGGCAGTAATTACTGGGGAGGCAGTTAAGAGACTCAGCATATTATGTAACTGTTATAATGATTAAAAGCTAAAGGAGAAATAACTCTAATAAAGGAAGTAAGAGTTATTGCCCTTATATAGATGAAAAGAAAAGACTAGAGAGATCCAGTGAAAATGGACAATATGGCAGCTGCATTAGCACGCGCATATCGTGCTGTAAATATAATTTGTGTTTTGATCGTAATAAGTTGTATTTCACCTAAAATGAGCTTGTTTTCTTATCATTCAAATATTCCATGATTCTGACAACTTATTTCTCCGGACATGACAAAGTGAAATTAATATTTATACGTTTTTTATTGTATGCCACAAACTTTGTGAAGTGACAGCTAGTTGGCAAAGCAAGATCGTGTATCGTATAGACAAGCAAAATATGTTTGAGAAATTTTTATCTTCGGTATGTGTTGCGTTGAGGATTCACTCTCATTCACTTCTGCTTGTACTTTTCGTGATCGTGTTGTTTCCGTTCCATGCATCTTTTTATTTTAATTTTGTCATTCTGGTCTATTTTTAAATAACGGTCCCTGCGTTACCCCCTCCCATCCCCTTATATATCACAATCTTTGAATTGACTTGATGGGAAGGCCTGC
Organism: Euprymna scolopes; assembly: GCF_053919585.1. Classification (NCBI taxonomy): domain Eukaryota; kingdom Metazoa; phylum Mollusca; class Cephalopoda; order Sepiida; family Sepiolidae; genus Euprymna; species Euprymna scolopes. Next base: position 65,897,734 of record NC_136521.1, on the reverse strand, counting down.
ATTCACTGAAGCTTGGATTCTCTTCCCTTTCCCTTACCCCCCTCCCCATCCCATATCCCCCTCTTCCTCCTCTCCCCTATCACCCTCTCTTCCTCCTCTCCTTATTCTCATTTTCCCCTCTCCTCCTTTCTTATTTCCCCTTCCCCTATTTCGTTCTCCTCTTCTTTACTCTTGCTAGTCCTAAGATGCTTGTTTCTTTTACATGTTTTTATTTCTATGTTTATAGATTTATTCACTTGTATTTTTCGGTTTCAGTCCGATAGATATATGGACAATTTTCTGCAGGATGAACATGCAAAATTTTCCGATAAACAGTGAGTACATTTTTGAATCATCATCATCATCTGTTTCATTTATAGGGATTATTTTATATTACATCCTTAAAACATTCACAGCAAGCACTCGTCTAGCTACAACTATTGCCAACAAGTTCCCTTACTTTCTATCTGTTCTTAAAACTAAACAAAAATTGTGACCAAAGTTTTTTTTTTTTTTTTTTCCTAGAACTACCTGTGGAACGCAGTACCACAGGATTGCTTCCCAGCTGACTATAACATGGTCATTTTCAAGTCTAATGTACACAAGTTCTTGTTGGCCATCCTCTTGAATCAAACTCTGCTCAGTTTTCATCATTACCAATCAATTACCAGTGTTGTCTCATTGGTCGCCAGGCACTTATTAATCATTATCCTCGAGTGGCTTCTGGGACTATATAAGTCTCAGAATATGATATTGAAGATTACAAATTTTGAGAATTATTTTACTGATAAAACAAATCTAAAAACATGTGTTTTACAGTTTTCCCGCTCATCAGCATAGGCTGACTGTTCTAGGATTTGAACGTCAGACTATATGTGTACTATAGACAAGACTGAATATTTAAGCAATTTCTTTTCTTTTTTTTTTTTTTTTTTTTTTTTTTTAGATTTGCGGGTTTCAGTTTCCACCAACAATCGAAAAATGGTGCTTCAAAACCATAGGGAAATACTTTATTAAGTTAACTAACGTCATTAAAATACTTTATTAAGTTAACTAACGTCATTAAAATACTTTATTAAGTTAACTAACGTCATTAAAATACTTGATTAAGTTAACTAACGTCATTAAAATACTTGATTAAGTTAACTAACGTCATTAAAATACTTGATTAAGTTAACTAACGTCATTAAAATACTTGATTAAGTTAACTAACGTCATTAAAATACTTGATTAAGTTAACGTTATTAAAATACTTGATTAAGTTAACGTCATTAAAATACTTGATTAAGTTAACGTCATTAAAATACTTGATTAAGTTAACGTCATTAAAATACTTGATTAAGTTAACTAACGTCATTAAAATACTTGATTAAGTTAACTAACGTCATTAAAATACTTGATTAAGTTAACTAACGTCATTAAAATACTTGATTAAGTTAACTAACGTCATTAAAATACTTGATTAAGTTAACTAACGTCATTAAAATACTTGATTAAGTTAACTAACGTCATTAAAATACTTGATTAAGTTAACTAACGTCATTAAAATACTTGATTAAGTTAACTAACGTCATTAAAATACTTGATTAAGTTAACTAACGTCATTAAAATACTTGATTAAGTTAACTAACGTCATTAAAATACTTGATTAAGTTAACTAACGTCATTAAAATACTTGATTAAGTTAACTAACGTCATTAAAATACTTGATTAAGTTAACTAACGTCATTAAAATACTTGATTAAGTTAACTAACGTCATTAAAATACTTGATTAAGTTAACTAACGTCATTAAAATACTTGATTAAGTTAACTAACGTCATTAAAATACTTGATTAAGTTAACTAACGTCATTAAAATACTTGATTAAGTTAACTAACGTCATTAAAGTCAAGATTGTCTGTTCAGACTTCCAGTTTTATGCTTTGCGGATGACAAATGAGACTAATGATTATATTTCTATTAGATAGCCTAAAAGCCCTCATTCCCCATGTTAAGAACAGTTTTCTTGACCATGTCTAATTATCCAACCATGTGGACAGCAAAAGGTCGGAAGTCCAAAAATGTTGGCAACCTTGACTTAAAACAGTAATGTTTTCTGTAATAACAGTCATTGTAGGCTATTAAAACTAACATTTTCCCCCCCTACTCTCTATTTGTGCTTCAAACTAAACGCAAAGTCCATGAACAAAGTTTCTTTCCTACAACTACTTACCTGAGACTATACCGTGAGACTGCTTTCCAGCTGACTATAGTATGGTTGTTTTCAAGTTAAAATTGAAACATGTTTTTCTTGAGTGATCCTCTTAAAAAGGCAAATCCTGCCCAACTTCAACTGCAACCGATCATAACGGTGTTGTCTTGCCAGTCACCTGGCACTCATTAACCATTATCCTCGAGTGGCCTTAGGGACTTGATAAATCTCAGAATATGATATTGAAGATTATGAATTTTGAGAATTATAACAATCTAAATGTAAGGATCAAAATAGTATAATGCTGTTCAGTGCTGAGAGTAAAGGTACTAAGTGGTGATTGTTCACTCCTGAGCAATACCGGGTGTTGATAAGTGGTGATTCCTTTGTAACACAAAAAAAATAACTTCCACGCTCAACAAAAGTACCCTCGCTGTACATAGCTAATAGCAAAATCTCACCTCTTCATTGGATTCTAGAAGATTTTATACTCTATTAACTACTGTCCTTGGATCACTTACTTTTGGAATCTCCACCAGCTTCCTGTTTCCCTGACTGTACCAACATGCAGGAATTTAAATGTAATGTGAATAAACATCTTGCAGTTCCACTCTCCACCCAGGTTGTCAGCCTGTAAATCTGTCTCCTATCATAGTAGCCCTTTGTGCTTCACTGGCAAATGTTTTGAATGAACAAATGTGTGATTAAATTAAAAATTGGTACAAACATTATCAATAATTTCCCCTCACTCTTTATCTGTGCCTGAACCTAAATGTAGATTCCATGAACAAAGCTTCTTTCTTAGAACTGCACGCTTCTGGAACTCTCTTCCATTTACCTGCTTTCCAGCTGACTACAAGTTGGCTGTCTTCAAGTCCAACGTAAACAAGTTCTTGATGAGCCGTTCCCCTTAAGTAATCCAATTTATCAAATTTACACTTGTAACGATTACTATGATATTGTCCTTTTGACCACTGTACACTCTTTAACCCTTATCCTCGAGTGGCCTCTGGGCCTTGATAAGTTGTGATTCCTATGCAAAAAAAAAAAAAAACCCTGATTTTGTGCAGCCTGTAGTGTCTAGTGGCAGATAAAAAAAAAGAACAAATAAAGAAAAAAAAAAAAATTGCTGCTGATTCTCTTTATATGCTTGTGATTTTGTTACATGATATGTAAATCAGATTTTACTGCGTTTTCACTCCATACAAGGCATTTCTGGTTGAAATTTTTTTTTTTTTCAGACTAGTGTCAATTTTGGATTTGGACGTTGGAGTAGCAAGCTATGGCAGCAGTGTGTCAAGTTTTGACAACACTGTGTCGAATTTAACCCCGGAAACTTTTAATTGGCAGTGGCAGTGCAGCATAGTTAATGATCCATTTGAGGAAGTATAGAATAGTTAACACTCGATTCTTTATACACAAATAAAAAAGATCCGTTGAGATTCTTGAATTCAATATAAAAATCCCCAATTTAATGTTTTTATTCTTAGTAACACCTGTTACTGAAGATTGTACTTTCAATTGCCAAAGGAGTCTTACCTAGAACCTCATTATCACTTGTCACTTTATCCATTGCGCCAATGATCCATGTATAGGCGATGCTAAGAATAATATGAGATCATTATCCAGTTGTGGTTAGTGGAATGAGAGCAGTGTACCCTGCGGATTAAATAAAGGGTTCCATTCAAAATTCAATTTTGATACTGCCAGTGTCCCCCTCCCCGCACACACACACTTCAAGTATTGGGAATTGGTGGGGGCATTATGACAAAAATACAAGAGGAAATAAATTTATTAGAGGAACAAAGGAATAGGAAATAGGGTTGGTGGAAAGACAATGGATAAGAATTCGTTCACCAAGGCATACAAAAGGAAGCTGAGATAGGATTGTTGATCAAGGTTTGGCAATGATTGGGACAAAGGTCAATATATTTTATAGTTAGTTTTTGGAGTGCTGATGATTTGAAACAGTTGTCAGTTGAACACAGTTGAGGAAAGTGGTCAGTCTTGTTGGACAGCAGTTGTGCCTCGGAGAAGATAGAAAAATGAATTGATTAACCAGCTGACGAACACAGTAGACGTAGATGTGAACGTTAGCATACAGATGGTTGATTATATCACACACACAGAGTGCAACTAATATTTATTTTTTTCGATTGTTTTATTTTATTTTGATCCTCGTGAGCTAGTACACCCCCCCCCCCGGCAGTCTGTGAATGTGTGAGAGATAACAACATGGCCAGAACGAGAAGAAAAAGCTGAAGCGAAGATGGAGACAACATTAGGATCAACATTGTCGAACGAATGGGGAAAGCACATGTGGTATTACACCATACAGATTCTTTACAAAACAACCAAACCAAACACCACAAATAAATATTTGAAGATATAAAAAACTTGAAGCCTAAAAGCCTTTTTCAAAAATTGCTGAATTCAGCATTAAATTACCCAAAAATTGTTGATGTGGCTTTAAACAAAAACAACGGACCAACCAAATAAATAACCCTCCTTATCCTCACAAAATGGAAATGAAAACTATCAAAAGTATCAGGTTGAAAGAAAATTCTGACAGTTTTTAACTTTTAAATTCAGATGAACATATCTCGGCTTAAACAAAAATTTATCGATCAAAATAAGCACCATCAGAATCAACACACTTCTTTTGCCAACGCAAAACAATTGTATTTATGCCAGTGACGTAAAAATCTTGCGTTCTGGTGGTGATGAAGTCACTAAAGGCATTTTTGATATCGCTTAGGTTTTTGAAACATTTCTCATGCAGAAAGTTGTTGAGTTGTTTGAAAAAGTGGTAGTCAGTAGATAATAAGTCTGGAGAGTATAGCAGATGAGCCAGAGTTTCATACCTCAATTTGTTCAACTTCTGCAACGTGCAGTCAGGCATTGTCGTGGTAAAGAATTTGGCTTTTTCTGTTGACTAATGTTGGGTTTGGTTGTCCAAGTTTTGTTGACAATATTTTTCTGCCATATTAAAAAAACTGCAAGGGATGAGACTGGTCGCAGACCACCAAACAGTTAGCATGACCTTCTTTTGGTTCAACTCTGGCTTTGGGAAGTGTTGTGGAGTTTCGTCGGTGTTTAACCACTGAGCTGAGCGTTGCCTGTTGTTGTAAAGAACCCGCTTTTCATCACAAATCACGACTCGTCACCACCATGAAATATCTTAAACCACCATTGCGCTGTATGTTCAGTAATGGTTCTTGTGCCAAATGCTTTGTTGATATCATGAGTTATTTCAGCAGCTTTTTGGCCTAGCTTGAATTAAATAAGAAAATTGTGCAAATTGCTTTTTTGCCATCTTGTATTCAACATTCTGAAAAGACATAATTGTTTTAAAACGATTGTAATTTAAATGATTAGACAGTGAAAAACGACTGGTTATTTTTGTTAGCATTTAAAAAAAAAAAAATGGTAATTTGGAATTTTTTAATTAAAATGTGATTTTTAATTAAAAATTCTTTATTTTTCTTAAATCGCAAAAAGATGATTTTAATTAAAGAAATTACATATGTGCTGCCTCCTTGAATCGCTTGACCTGCTGACTCAAGGAGGCAGCACATATGCTAAAAAAAAAAAAAAAGAAAAAATTACTAAGGGGACCAAGCCTAGAGATAAGTATCATTTGGGAGCCAGTAATTGTAGAAAAAAAAAAAAAAAATCACACATTGTACACCCATAAAATTTCGGCAATGAAGGGGAGATAATCCCCTATTGATCTTTATTAGAGTTGCCTCCCCTTTGTCAACCCAGTTTTTTTTTTTTACAAAAATGAAAGAATAACCATAAAATAGGGACTAATTCAAAGAATATGAAAATATCTACGGAGCCAGTAACTTTTTTCTTTTCCAAACAATAACCAACATGCCTGATGATGGTCGAAGGCCAATCCAACCGAAACGTTGCACAAATAACAATCAAGATGAGAACAATAGTCCAATCAATACAAGTAATATAAACAATTAGTCCTCATCTAAAAAATTGAGAACGTTAATGCTTGAATCATTGTTATTATCCTTTTTTTTGTGTGTAAATTATCTTAATTGCTGAAATTCTGACTAATTATTAATTTTTTTAAATTTTATTTAATTTTTTTATTTTGCCATAGGTCTACTTCACAAGTGAACGATATATTCAACCAATTCAAGGATCATGCGAAGAAATTTGCTACCGAGAATCCAGATTCGGCCCGTGCATTGAACGAGTTGTTTGTAGCACTGGGTCACACGAGCAAGCCAAACCCAGATCCTTCTCCCTTGGATGATTTGCAGAAGGCCTTTAACCCCCAAAACAAACTATCTGCAGAGGCATGGGGCAAGGGTGATCTGGACGACATGTCCCTGAATTATGCCAGAAACTTTGAACGTGAAAATATATCGGACCTCCCAAAATTAGCAGTGCTGGACCAAGTTGAAGACTTAAGCCAGAACCTTCGGATATTGTCGCAACTCTCAAAACTAGCCAAACATCTTAAGTAAGAATTGAAAATATGTTAATCTTTTTCTTGCTCTCTCGATTTAATAATTTATAATTTAGTTGAATAATATTTTAATTAATTGACTATTATTGGGTGCTTATCTATCTATAAAAGTGAGAATGTGTGTGTGAGGACACTCCTCAACCTATATACTCAACAAATTTTTGATCTACACACTTGAAATTTGGTACATAGGGTATTCAGACACATGAAAAACTTTTTAATCAGTTTTCATCTGGAAAAAAAATGCTGCTAAGAGGTCAAAATTGAAAAATTGGTACGTGGGGGCGGGGGTGGGGGGCATCGGAATTTTTATCTGTTTTTCAAATGTTTCACAAGTGTGCAGGCATGAATTGTTCAAATGACAGATTACTTATGTAAAGGACAAGTAGGTTTGAAAACACTTTTGAAAGATTGTGTCACGCTGGCCTAATGGTTATCATACTGGACTCCCTGTCTTTAGGTTTTGCTTTCGATCAAGCTTGAGTATTTTTTTTTTATTACAAGAAGTGAATTAAAATATAATATTTATGCATATTTTTACGACCGGACAATGCCAGGCAGCCTGCTAGTTTATATATATATAATTTTTATTAATATGAACAAATTTACAAGATCACGACATTGGACATGCTAATTTTTCGGACATATAATTAGTTAAAACCACAAGTCCTCAATAGCTTGTTGCTTTCCACAGAAGAAACCGGTCCTCCAGATTTAAGGACTGGTTTCTGTGGAAAGCAACCATTTATTAAGTCACCTGATGATAACTTTTGACTTTTACTGACCATTTGTCCGAAAAATTAGCACGTCCAGTGTTGCGACCATGTAAATTTGTTTATATTAATAAAAATATATCTTGCTCTTCTTTTATTGAGCACTCTTAATAACCTCATTAAATTCATGAGTTATCACTCTTGAGTACCTTTAACCTAGTATATATATATATATATATATATATATATATATATATATATATATAAATCACCTTTTTCTTCACCATATTCCCTCTGCTTCACTTTTTGTTATCAGGTAAGATCTTTGACTTACTTGCAGTTTCATCAAGATCTTTGACTTACTTGCAGTTTCATCAAATTAGCAAAATGCGGGATCGGATTTTGCGTTTGTTTGCAAAATCCGATCCCGCATTTTGCTAATTCCTACCCTCTGATGAGAAGGAAAGTATTTCTTCAAAACTCCGCAGATTAAGGACTATCAACTCATTAAGTATTTCCTTTTCAGATTAAATATGTTTTTAACTCTTTTTCAAAGTGTTTTTTTAATGTTTTATTAACTGTTTGCCCCTATATATATATATATATATATATATATATATAGCTACTTCATTTAATCACATAAATTGATATATGAAAATATATATGTTTTGTTAACAATTTGCTCTTATTATAAGCTCTATCTTCTATTTGGTTTTATCGAGCTTTTACATCTGGTTGAGATTACTTTGTAAATATTAATTCTTTAATATTTATAATATACTTTAGTTTTACCATCTTTGATCATTTTGGTAAATTTAATTGTAATTTTTATTATATATATATACAGAGAGAGAGAGAGAAAATTTATATATATATCTAATAAAAAGCTATATGTCTGTCTCCATATTTTCAAACTCTATTTCCTCTAAAACTAAAAATTGCAACGCAGCGCTAGGGGCTTCAAATGATTGAATTTTTTACGACTCTGCTTTCATGGGTTTTTAGCCAGTTAAATTAATTTTTAGAGTCAAAAATGGGTCCAAATTTAAAAAAAATTGTTATACATTTTGTACATTCATCTCAGTTTATTTTTAATTTTTAATCAGTTCATGAGCATGTCATGTTGGTACAGTGGTAACGTCACTAGTTTTGAATGCTGCAGTTTCGGTTTCGATTGGTAGCACCCAAATACTTTTTTACTTTTGAAATCTCAACTCTATATATATACGAAATCTGGACGAATTAAATATCATATTTAAGTGTATTTTATGCCTGGGCAAAGCCTCCCCCAGTAGTGTGTGTGTCTATATAATATATATATATATATATATATATATATATATATATATATATATATATATGAAAGGTTAAAAAACTTGCAAGACTATATATATATATATATTAGTGAGTTACGTTCCAATAAGCAAAAGACAGAATGAGCCCACAATCATGATTTTTGTTTATAATTCTATTATATTTTTATTTTTTGATTTTAAATCATTTTTCTTAAAGATGAATGCCTATATTTTTTCGTAAGTGTATTACACGTGTTTCGTTGTATAGAAGATATGGTATATTATACTATCGAACAAAAATGGAGAAGTAAATTCAGAATACAGAGGATAGAAATCTAGAAAACTTGAAAAAAAATAACATGTATGTGTATATACAGGGTGTCCACAAAGTCTGACTAAATTATGTAGCCAGACTTTATGAGCACGTTGGCCGTGTGATTTGTTCCCTAACTAATAGTCAGATGGTTTTGTGGCCAGTTCCGAATCTCCCAACCAGCTGTAATCATAACTCCCTGCATTGATAGATTCCTGAAAGGATGAAACATTAATGTCCATAGGTATTAAAAAAAATTATAATAGTAATAATTTTATATATACAGGGTGCCCATAAAGTCTGGCTACATAATGTAGTCAGACTTTGTGGACACTCTGTGTGTGTGTGTATATATATATATATATATATATATATATATATATTATTTAAATTAATGCCTTAATGCCCTAAACATGTTTCCTTGTAGTGATAAAAGATATAGTATATTATACCATTAAGCAATTCCTCAGAGGTGAATTAGATATTATTTCAAATTGAAACAAAAATGAAGTAAATTCAAAGTACGGACGATGGAAATCTAGAAAACTTATGAAAAGGAAATATCCATCCAAAAGATCGGATCAAACAAAGGAAGGTATTAGGCAGCCATCTTTAATTTATTATTAAAGTGGTGCCAGAAGTGTAACTTTCCAATTTTTATTTTAGAATCAGAAAAAAACATCGCCAGAGATCATATACTACTTGGAAATATTAGCTTAAGTATTTATCTATGCCAGGTTTCTCAATTTTTAAAAAACATTTATTTTTACACACTTTTCATTAATAGTGTACCCTTTCTAGAAAGATTTTTGACTAGAAACATATCGGGGAAACTAAATGCTTATAATAGAATCTTTGCATTCATACGATATGACGATGATAATCAAAATCTATTCCCTACACAATCTTAAAGGTCATCGTATCTAAGCCTGTTTTTAAAATACGTATCACACATCTCTTATCTCTGCTCAGGTTCTTATGTATCACTCTTTATCTTAAAGCCGTCCTTATCAGTTCCATATTTTTCTTGGCCTTTCCTTTACTAACAAATTTCAGTTTCAAAATTTCAATTACACTACAAAACTTGTGTTGTGAGTTCAATCTCGGCTACGGCTACGCTAGACCTTTACTAACTGACCCTGCTACCTCAACTATTCTATATCTATTAACCCAAGCACTTTAATCCTTTCTTTTAATGTGATGGGCGCTGACGGACTGACAACCTGGGTGTTTCAAGTTTGAATCCAGTTCGTTCGACAAAGTAACTTTCACTTACAATGTTATCAACCTTCCTGCGATCCCTCGTGTAAGTGCTTGATGTTTTTTTAGAAAGAATTCTGACTAGAACAAACATCAGGGAAATCAATGCCAACAATAGAATCTTTGCATTCATAGGAGGAGGGGGATGTGATGGTGATGAAGAATAATAATACTATATGCATCTACATGTAAGAAATTATCACTGGATGATGACTGGGAGGTAGCAATCAAGTGAAATATCGGTGAAACCAATGCCAACAATAGAATTATTGGAATCATACGATATGATGATGATGCTGATGAATGTGATCAAAATCTTCTGTTCCGCATACGTGTCACGGCACAATCTTTGAGTTAATCATATCTAAGCCGGTTTTTAAAATACACATTACACATTTTTTTTCTACTCCCATTCACTCATAACAAGGCATATCGGACGTAAGGGGCTACTATTTTAGCCCATGCCTAGGTATGACACTATGAGGAATGTCCTGGGAATGCAACCAGCTCCCCAAGTGTTAGACACGACATCCAACGATAGGCACATGGAAACATCAACACAATGGGTCGATATATTGTCGGCTATAACCGGCTGGCATGGGCTGCTTCTTGTCTTCATTGCGTCGTTACAGGCATCTTTCCATCGTCGGCATTAATGGCATGATGGAATTTAACGCTTATACAAAAATAGCGAACAAATGCATTTTTATAAAAATATAATTTATTTAACATTTAACAACGAGGAGCATATTTTTATAAAGACCAGTTGAAACCAGACGCATGCTATGTCGCGTCCGGCGACCACAGAATGCAAGCGTCAACTGTTTTAACAATACAATCATATTTCAGTTCTCTCTTTCTTCATCGAAAGAGAGAGAAAGAGAGAGAGAGAGAGAGAAAGATAGATAGATACATATATAGATATATAGATAGAGAGAGAGAGAGAACGAGAGAGAAATATGCGTTTTACGCAATGTTTTGTTTTTTCAACTTCAGATATCCACGTGCAAGTCTGACCTTTCTTGAATGATTCTGACACCGCTAAAGTTTCATAACACTTGCCATTCAAACCCAGCTGACATGCTTTAACCCTTAAAAAATGTGTCCTCACTGAAATGTGTGTTCTCCTCCACACAATTGCAGACCAAGTTAGGCACAGGGTTCATTAATGTAGAAGCCCCAAGCTCCCTCAAAAGGGCTACGTCAATGTGCCACATAGGAAAGATTAACAAGATGTTGGTTTACATTACATTTAAACTTCTGCATATCAGTACAGTCAGGGAAGCAGGCTGCAGGATCTTGTATCATTCTCATCATTTCTGCTCATGCAATGCATATGATCAACACTCAATGAAATGTCTTCCAACTACTACTTACTCAAGCACTCTCATCCATCCTTTCTTCTTCGTCGTCATCATCATCAGTTTAACATGTATATACCGTTCTTTCTCTCCAATATTTATCACTTTCTTCTTTCCCCAATTTTCTCCACTGTTCCCTTTCTGTTTACACTGCCACCTCAACTGTTCCAAACGGTGGAGCGATAAAAGTATTGCTTTATTTTAAAACTTTTATTGAAAAAAATCGATTCAGGTAACTTGATTATGTAGTAGAGCTGGCATCTACTTAATGTAACCGCCCTCAGCCTCAATCACCGCCTCAATACAAGTCCAGAACTGGGAGCATGCCTTTTCCATAAGCGCCAATGAATGCTGCTATCAGGTTGGCTTTAGTAATGTTGAGAGGTCATGTTGGTGATGTTCTCGATGTATGATCAAACGAAGTAGTCCAGGGGAAGAAAGGAAGGGTCAGTGAGATGAGGGTAAAAAGTCATAGCACTCCTCCTGAATCCAAGTCTGAGTCTCTTTGGACTTGTGAGCTGATGCAGAGTCCTGTTGCCACACTTAGGGTCTGCCAGCGCCACCTGATTGCACCAGAGGATCACCACACTCTTCAACACGTCCAGGTACATTTTGATGTTGACTTTCAAGCTGACTTTGAAGATGTTAGGTGGTATGATAGGGCCCTCATTTGAAAGCTCACCAAAGATAATAACCGTGGCTGGAAACTTTGTTTCCATCATCCTCGGCACGTCCCTGTTATTTGTGGCAATCCAGCGATGCATTTTGAGGATCCTGGCAATGGTCCTGTTGTCATAACTTGGATCATTAGAGAGCTTGAGTTGTACAGCGGTGCATCTCCGATCTCATTTGTTGAACATGGGCTCATGTTCAGATATGATAGAAGGCTCTTATCGCTCTTGGGATTTGTACACGACTGGCCAACTAGTAGATGGTCTGCAACAAAAATAGAAAATTGGTTTTCATCAAACGGAAATGGAATCCTGTCATCTTTTCTAGGGTGACAATTTTATCACTCCACCCTATACATGTACTAAACCAAACACGCTCACCTATTTTTCTTTTTTTTTTTTTTTATGTGACTAAACAAAGTCTCTGGTTTTGCACTTCCCTATACTGTCCAGATTTAATTTGAAGTCATCAGATCTAAGCTTGGTTGTAAAATATACATAACACAACTTAGTATAATTCTCATCATTTTATCATTTTTTTCCATGCAACTCCTGTCCTCAACCCTCAATGAAATGTCTTTTACAATTATTATTTTCATCAATTAGTTGAAAACAAAAGAATTAAAAATCTGTACGGATATTTGTGTCCTTTCCGTCACAGACTGAATATTTCTTTGTTCATTGTTTTTTTTTTGTTTTTCTCATTACAGAACAGATCGGTATGACAGTGATGATGCTGCGGCCATGGCGCTATCGACTTTAGAGAAGCTAACCTCTCAGAGCAGTTCTGATCCTCTACAAGACGATTCGAGGAAACCACCAGACAATTACTACCATTCAGCTGAGACGTCTAGTTTCCAACCAGGCCAGAAATGCATCTCCTTTGATTATAACCACCAGAAACCTGGCAAGGAAATAGAGAGGTCAGCTTCTCGTTCTCCGTACAGAATGGACGATTGCTCCCGTGATCGTTATGGAGACTCTCCAAACTACAAGAAACGACCTCGCGAGGAGGACTACGAATTGGACCGTCCGTCAGCACACAGGGCAAGACATGATGAAAGGCAGCGTGATGATCCACGTCATCAATTTGACGAATTGTCGCCAAATGATTGGTGTGAGGACAGTGGCTGGAGAGAAGAATCCAGGCGGTCTCGTGATGATGTGAGGGGATATAGTCCGATGGACAAGTATGAGCGTGACAGACTTCTGCATGACGACGATGATAGCAGGTTAAATCGTATGCGAGAAATGCGTCGTAGAGATGGTCGTTATGACGACGATGATGATAGCAAACTGATGCCATACTATGATCATCAGTTTGATGATGATGATGATGATGATTATGATGACGATGACGACGACGACGATGATGATGAGAATAAGCCAATTGGCTGGCGTTATTATTCGATGGGGGTGAAAGGCCGTAAAAAGAAATGATTTTTTTTAAAAACTTTTGAAGGGAGTACCACCCCCTGTGTTAGAATCATTTGGCCTCTTCTGGATTGGCGATTGTTTAATAAAAAAATGTTTTGCTTTCAGTTTCAAGTGATTGAAAGGACTAAATAGATATGAAGCACCCCAAAATAAGCAGTGAATTAAGGCATATTTTACTGTAGCATCGATTTTTTTTTTTTTTTTAACATTACTTTTGACTGAATCATAGAAAAAAAATATGAATATTTAGGAAATAAATTTCTATTAAAAAAAAAAAGGTTTTAATATAAAACAAAATGGGGGGGGGTATCTTTTACAAAAAATTTTACCAATAGTCTAAAATAGTCGCGAATGTAGGTATTGTTTTGTTTATGATTAAACTGGATTTAAAAGTGGTGTAAGTCCAGTATTCAACCTTAAAAAAAAAAAAAAAAAAAAAAAAATACAGGAAAATCTTTATAATGTGGTCATTGCTTATTCTGGGATGCCTTAAATCTATTTGATCCAGACAACCGAAACAATAAACAGACAAAAACTACAAAGTGTATGGAACTGCAAAGCTTTTAGCAAGAAGGAATGATTAGTGTTTCAATAAATAAAAGAAGTTTTAAGAAGACCCATGGTTTTATTGAAATATTATAATTATGAATTTACTTCAAGTGAAATGATTTTTTTTTAATCAATCCCTTATTGAATATTATATTTGATGAGGAATAATTTGCCAAGTGGACTAATTTGCAAAAAAACAAAAAGAAATAATGATAATGTTGGCCATCAAATTCCGTCTGTGTTTGTTTACATTTTCACATCAGCTGATATTTGGGCTTGACGATGAATGCCCTTAAAAATAACTTCTGATTAATGTTTGCATTTTAAGAAGAAAAAAATAAAATAAAAGGGTGAGGTACACTCAGACTTAAACAAGGGATCATTCAATCTGTAGTCGAATGCTCTACCACTGAGCTACATCTCCAGATGAAGAAATGATTTGTTGAGATTTTATTATCTCCCTTGCCGGTGTAGCGTAAAATATTCCTCTGTAAAAATTATTCTTTTTATCTATAAGAGAGAAAAGCTATTTTTAAGATGAGATTTTTTTTTTGATTTTCAATATTTAACAGATGAATTTCTGTACAAAACATATAAAGAACATTGCCAGACATATGAATTACCTTGGTGTGAAATTTGCTCAGCCATTTCGGAACCTATGGGGAAGGAACTCACACACACACACACACACACACACACACACAAATTGTATTTTATATAATCGTAGATAGATTATTATTATATCGGCTCACAAGGAGCATTCACACAGATCATCAAAGGTCTTTCCTTGAAAACAACCTGTGGTGTTCCCTGGAAGCTGAGTGACAATAAGTCTCCTCAGATTTCCGGTACTCTCCACCTCTTTCGATGACATTTTCAAATAATTAGTAGTAGAGATAGAGAGGATGAATCATTTCGAGTTAACATTGATTTTATTTGAAACATCTAAACTCAAGAAATAAATGATTTAACGATGTAACCATTGCTTAAAAACTAAAATGGCTGTCTCATAGACACTTCATATTGATTTTTTATTTTTATTTTATTATGGTCATAGTTTGGTGCTCTGCAATTGGTGTTGTCCACTACAGCTTTTTGGGAATAATTCAGCATATTACAGTAGAGAGTTACTGTACCTATTTACTATGCCTCCCCACGGGACAGAGTTAGACACCAAGGTCGTTTTTTAACGTGGAGAAAAGGTACAAAAATAAAAATTGTCTCAGTCGTGAAGGACCTCTCCTCCACCGAAAGAGAACAAGAAACAGAAGTGCAGCATCTGAAGAACAGATACTACACTTTGATCTTGTCCCGACGAAATGCATACTTCCTTGCAAAAAAAAAGAGGCCTGCCTTGGTGAATTGACGTGGTCCAATTCTGCTCCACGATAACGCGCGGCCACATGTTGCAAGATTGAAACTCACAAATGCGATACTTTACCACATCCTCCATATTCTCCAAACCTTTCGCCTACCGATTTTTCAATTATTAAATCGTTTTTGTCGGATAGATTCATAAGAGTAGTAGTTGATGGGCCGAAATAAGTAGCTCAGAGTATTAATGCTGGAGTCCCTAATGGGTCCATCCTGGGTCCAACTCTCTTCCTGATCTACATTAATGATCTTCCAAATAATATCCTAAGATCATTTGTTGACATTTATGCTGACGAGACTACAATCTATGGCAACACATCAAAGGCTGTAAATGACAAAATTCTCTCTGACTCTCTCTCCTCTGACCTTGAGCATGTGGTATAATGGGGGAAAGCAGTGGCTGGTTACTTTTAATGCATCTAAAACCAAGCTTCTATCTTTACATCATCAACACTCTGATCCTCATCTGGCATCAATTGAAATGGATGGTTCTCGTCTTAGGGAGGCTGCATTTTTTGACAAGCTTCTGAGCTTGACCTTTACTCTTGATCTGAAATGGAACACAGACATCAAATCCGTTGCCAAGGCCGCTGGAAAAATGGTAGGATCCTTCTCCCAATCCGGTAGATATCTCACTCTTGGTGCAATTCTCTACCTATATAAAAGCCAGATATGTTCAATGATGGAGTACTGTTGCCACATCTGGGCAGGAGCTGCTAGAAACAGTTTATCTTGTGCCTAAATCGAAACGTAGATTCCATGAACAAAGCTTCTTTCTAAGAACTGAACTGCAATTCCGATTGCCTGCTTTTCAGCTGACTACAATCTGATTGTCTTCAAGTCCAACATAAACAAGTTCTTGATGAACCGTCCCCCTAAGTAATCCAATTTTCAAAATTTCCACTATTTATGTATACCCATTAACCCTTATCCTCGAATGGCCTCTGGGCCTTGATAAGTGGTGACTCCTTTGTAAACAAAAAAACAATAGATTCTTGGAGTGATAAGTCAGCATTTTCTTTCAAAATGAGTGCAAAAAAAAAAAATGCTAAAAGAACTGATATTACCCGATGGAACGGTAAAGTTGTTGTTCTAAAGAAAACAACACTACAGCTGTATTTTTAAACTTTTATTGAAAAAATGAATTCAGCCAACTTAATGATGTAGTAGAGCTGATATCTATTTAATGTAGCCGCCTTTAGCCTCCAGATTCAATCACCACCTTGATACGGGTCTGGAACTGAGAGCATGCCTTTTCCACAGCAAATACTTGCCGGATGGCAGCAATCAGGCTAGCTCTGATGTGGAAGGAGGTCATGTTGGTGATGTTCTCAACGTATGACTGAACGAAGTGGTCCAGTGAGCTCAAGTTGGGGGAGGACAGGAGCAAGTGAGAAAAAGGTACAAAGTCGTAGCATTCCTTCTGAAGCCAGGTCTGGGTCTCTTTAGACTTGTGGGCCAGCACCGTGTCCTGCTACCACACCGAGGGTCTGCCAGAGGCCACCTTATTACACCAGGGGATCACCACACTCTTCAGCACATCCAGGTACACTTTGGTGTTGACTTTCAAAGTGAAATGATGCTTTAAATCGCACCAAAGACCATAACCGGTGCTGGAAATTTTGTTTTCATCACTCTGTGCTTGTCCCCGTTATTTGTGGTCATCCAGCGATGCCTTTTGAGGATGCTGGCAATGATCTTGCTGTCATAACTTGGATTGATAGAGAGCATGAGTTGTACAGCTGCGTATCTGATCTCGCTCATTAAACATTGTGTCACTTTCAGGGGTCCATCCTGGGCACAACTCTCTTCCTGATCTACATCAATGATCTCCCAAAACACATACTTAAATTATTTGTTGATGACCTCTGTGCTGATGACACAGCCATCTATGGCAACACATCAAAGGCCGTAAATGACAAAGTTCTCTCTGATTCTTTCTCTGATCTTGAGCATGTGGTACAGTGGGGGAATAGGTGGCTGGTTACCTTTAATGCATCTAAAACCAAGCTCCTACCTTTACATCATCAACGCTCTGATCCCCATCTGGCATCAATTGAAATGGATGGCTCTTATCTTGGGGAGGCTTCATGTTTTGACAAGTCCCTGGGATTGACCTTTACTCCTAATCTTAAATGGAACACGTACATTGTTGCCCAGGTTGCTGGAAAAATGGTGGGATCCTTCTACCACTCCAGAAGATATCTCACTACTGATGTAATTCTCTATCTGTATAAAAGCCAAGTACGTCCAAGGATGGAGTACTGCTGCCACATCTGGGCTGGAGTTGCCAAAAACAGCCTATCCTGCCTTGACAGAGTACAAAATAGGCTTAGTGGGGGGTGCCCTTTTCTTTTCCCCTGCAACCTCTCTTCCACAGAATAGACATTGCGAGCCTGTCTTTATTTTATCGTTACTTCCATGGCAAGTACTCGTCTGAGCTCCAATCTCTGGTCCCCCCTCACCAATCTTTTACGAAAAACACCCGTCTAACTGAAACCACTGTCAGTAATTTTCCCCACTCTTTATCTGTGCCTAAATCAAAACGTAGATTCCATGAACAAAGCTTCCTTCTTAGAAGTGCACACCTGTGGAACTCTCTTCCATTTGCCTGTTTCCCACCTGACTACAACTTGGATGTCTTCAAGTCCAACATAAACAAATTCCTGATGAATCGTTCCCTTAAGTTAGACACTTTATCAAATCTTCAATACTAATGATTACTACTATACTATCCCATTGATTACTGTACATGCAATAGCCTTTATCAAGGCCCGGAAGCCACTCGGGGATAAGTGGTGACCTCCATGTAAAAAAAAAATAAATAAAATAAGTAATAAAAAATAAAAACACAAATTCATGACAGTTGATTTTATTTCAGTTCTATCATTGAATATGTTTTTTTTTTTTTTTACAAAACCGTCGGTAAGAAGGACAATATGACAGCAGCAAAAATTATAGCTAAGCAAACATTTAGCAGAAAACTCCGGATGTTCACAGAATCCGTCTGTACAACTGAACATGTGCGTCCCTTTGAATCTGTACAGTGTTTTGATCCTTCGTAGGTATTTATCGTTTCTTTAGGTTGATCATTCTCAGTGCCGTCAAGCTGCCCTGTTTGGTTTATCGCGCTGGAATAGTGAGTCACACCCATCTTCAACACCTGAATACAAATATATTAAGTATTGCGTATGTTAATAAACATGTGGAATGGATAAACACTGAAACTGCAGTAAAATGTTCTACACAGGCATATAAGAAATAAACATCATCATTACATCTTATCAAGTTGAAATTTTGTGTAATGATTAAAACATTGGTGTGAATACACAAATTGAAAGGAAAAGGTTATTAATTCAGTTAAAAAGAAAATCAACATTTTTCTTCTATAAAACAACCAAACTAAAACACGACGATTAAATATTTGAAGATATAAAAAACGAAGCAATAAAACTTTTTTTCCAAAATTACTGGATTTGACGTTAAATAATCCTCAAAAGAGTTGATATGCTGTAAAAGCAAACAACATAAATATTTGAAGATATAAACAAAAATGTAAGAAAGAAACACCATCGTTGTGTCCTAGGGTATCTTTTCTTATTAACCCTAACAGACCGAGTTACCAATATTAGTAATTTCTGAAAATGCTATATACCGAGTTACCGCTAAGCCGGTATTTTTCCGACCACATATTTTTGTTGTTAGGGAGTTAAAAATAGCTACCTAATCGCTGCTTAACCTTGATTAAGTGCAAATGGGTTCCTTTGCTTTGGAAGAGTTGTGAGTTGATTTGTAGACTAAAGTAGCCATGAATCGAGCTAGTGACAAACCAAGCACTTCGACAGGTAAAAGAGCGAGACGAAGGAGTGTCGCGGTGCAACAAGTGTTGGATAAAGTGACAAATTCTGATTCAGATGAAGAGCGAATTTGATCAGGAGTTTCTGAATCGAGTAACACACACACACACACATATATATATATATATATATATATATATATATATATATATCGATGAAGGAGAAAATGATGATGCCAGTGGACCTGTGCAGACTGGCACACGAAGGCTGAATACTGGCGATAGATGAAAGGAAAAAAATTACTAACGTGTTTAAATCTTTTTCACAATCTTGTCCACGAGGCCAGGCACGGGGACAAATTAGGTTCAGTAGGTCTGGTAGAATTAAGTTGGAAATTTGTGTAATGACTAGGGCTATGACAACAGCATATTCTTTTCATTGTTTTGACTCTCGAGTATATATCCGACACAAGCAGAGTTATCACCCTTGAGTTGAGATCCACCATGACACAGGAGAAAAAACAAAAATGCATCTCCATCACAGACTTACGTATCCAGCCCCTTTTATATTAAAACTAGCCTGTGTGCTCAGGTGTTTGGAGGTGTGTGGTGGTAGGCAGGCTCTAACCCGTAGCGCGAAGAAAAGAACATGAAAAAAAACAAAAAAAAAAAACGTGATGTCTTTGCCATTGCGTCCATCGCCAAACTGGAAGTGGCAAAGGTTTAAGTTAAGGCTAGTCAATTAAAAAGAGGGGATGAATTTTGAAAATATTGGCAAAAAAATGGAACCTCTCCTTGTAAAAAAAAGTGCCCAGTTGAAGGCGAAGAATATTTTTAGCCAATTTTTCAATATTTGTCATCCGAAGGGTTGAGCTTCAAAACGATACCGATCTCGTGAAAATCCATCGCCTCTGTCAAGTTTTAGACAGACCTACAAGTATACATTCATTTAAACAGACAGGCGAGATTTACGTTAAAATTAATGCCAGTTTTGTTAAATAAATTTCTTATATGATAGATTAGACTCTGTACTTTGGTCTTTTGAAGTGATCCTTAAACGACGATGCGTAAAAAATTGTCATCTGTAAAGTGGAGTCGTGCTGAATGTTTTTCATTTTTAACCTATTAAGTCTCAGGCTATCTAAATGTTTTACTCTTAAGTTTAAACTTTGTGTGTAATGACTAGGGCTAGGTTGGTTGGTTGGTTTTGCTTTACGGCATATCAACCTTTTTCAGGTTATTTAATGCCGAATCTAGTTATTTTGAGGAACGATTTTTAATGGAGTATATTTTTTTTTTAAGTCAGATTCTATTTAACCCATAGTTGGGACCCTAACAGGTATTACCACTCCGAGTCAGAGTTGACCTGGGAGCAATGACAATTAAAGGGTGGCTCCACACTCCCCAAGGCCCGCAAGGTGGGGCCTCACCATCGGTTATAGTTTTAGGTCATATCCAGGACCAGCCAGGGCTAGGACAACAGCATATTCTTTTCATTGTTTTGACTCTCGAGTGTGTATCCATTGATATCATATGCTTTTATAAAGAGTGATGTGGTTCTCGGTTGATTGACTGTGTCTGTGTCGCATATATACTCGAGAGTCAAAACAATTATAAGAATATTCTCTTGGCATAGCCCTAGTGATGGCTAGGGTTATGACAAGAGAATATTCTTATCATTGTTCTGACTCTCGGGTATATATTTGACACAGTTAGACAGTTAATCAACCGAGAACCACATCACTCTAAAAATATATACGATATTAACTGTTACTCGAGATTCAAAATAACGAAAAGAATATGCTGTTGTCCTAGTAATGACTAAATCTACATAATTGTCATGCCACAGTAATGAACATATCCAAAAATGACAAAAAACGATTAGGTTTTAGTTAATAATGAAGACAATGAAAGGACGTCACATTTTATTTCTCGTCTTTGTTAGTAGCTTTAATAGGGGAAAGAAATTATTCAGCGTGTTACTGTCAACATGTTGTTTCATGAATTTTTGTCCCCCTTGTTCTATCGAATTGCTCAATAAAAATAAGTAATTACAAATAAAATCATATTACCAAGCAATATTTATATTCGTATTAGTTAAAAGAAAATTTTGTACTCTAGCAGTATTTGACCCGGGTTATTGGAATTTTTCATCAATTATGGTTCGGTATCAACCGGCAGTCGAAAAAAAAAAAAAAGGTAAAACTTGCGGAGAACGCTCTGTTTTACGGTTGCTTTTTTTTTTTTTTTTTTTTTTAATAATGGAACGATAATTCAAATTTCGTTCCGTTTTAATATTTTCTTTTTTAAGGGTACAAGAGAGAAAAGGGTTAGTAGGTGGAAGTAGTCTTGTGTAAATGATAGATTTAATATATTGCCGGCTTGTTGAAGAGAGACCAGCTCATTCGACACGAAGGAGAATGAAAGAGCAAAGTTTTCAGTGTATTTGCGTGTTGTAGTGTGTGTGTGTGTGTCGGTGTATCGACAAGAGCAGTTCTGTAGCATTATCTAAAACCAAACTCCTATCTTTACATCATCAACGCTCTGATCCCCATCTGACATCAATTGAAATGGATGGCTCTCGTCTAGGAGAAGCGCCATGTTTTGACAAGCTTCTGGGCTTGACCTTCACTCCTGATCTGAAATGGAACACGTACATAAAGTCTGTTGTCGCTGGAAAGATGGTGGGATCCTTCTACCGCTCCAGAAGATATCTCACTACTGATGCAATTCTCTATCTATATAAAAGCCAAGTACGTCCAAGGATGGAATACTGCTGCCATATATACAGAGTACAAAATAGAATTTGTGGCTTAGTGGGGGATGCTCTTTTCTCTACCCTGCAACCTCTCTCCCACAGAAGAGATGTTGCGAGCCTATCTTTGTTTTATCGTTATTTCCATGGCAGGTGCTCATCTGAACTCCAATCTCTGGTCCCCACTCGCCAATCATTTACAAAAAACACTCGTCTAGCTGAATTCACTGTCAAAAACTTTCCCCACTCTTTATCTATGCCTAAATCAAAACGTAGATTCCATGAACAAAGCTTCTTTCTTAGAACTGCACGCCTGTGGAACTCTGTTTTGTCTGCCTGCTTCCCACCTGACTACAACCTGGATGTCTTCAAGTCCAACGTAAACAAATTCCTGATGAACTGCCCCCTTAAGTAGACACTTTATTAAATCTCCACACTAACGTACTGTACTTACAATAACCCTTATCCTTGAGTAGCTTCTGGGCCTTGATCAGTGGTGACCACCTTGTAAAAAAAAAAAAAAAAAAAAAAAAAAAATGATAAAGAAAGTTTGTGCAGCCACCTCACGTGGAAATAAGTGCGAGTTAAAAGGTTGCTTTGTTAGCTTGTTTTACTCCCGTTCGGACTTTAGTCCCAGGTGAAGGCTGCGGCCCGGCAGAGCTAGGAGGAAAGAGAAAGAAGGTTTATGATTTTTCATTTTATGTACTCTATCATGTGATTTAGAGCTGGCTTGTGATTGGACAAGCCAGGGAGAAAATGGATTTCAAATTTCGAGTCGCGAGAATTAGCTCCTGCCTGTGATTGTAGCAAGTTTTGACTGCTACAAAGTATAAATTAATTATTATTATTATTATTTTTTTTTTTTTTACATTTTCACCCCAAACAAGGTACAGTGCCTCTTTGATGTAGGGTGCTACTATCAGGGACATAAGTTAAAGGGATACTATGTAAGGAGTTCGTCAGCAAGATGTCCGTTCACATTACACTTGAACTTCTGCATATCAGTACAGTTGGGGAAGCAGGAACCTGGAAGGGAATTCCAAAGTCTAGCAGCTTTGGGAAAGAAACTATTAGAGTAGAAGGCTTTCTTACATCTAGGGATCTCTACTGTGTAGGGGTGGGATTTTGTTGCTTGTCGGGTGTGTTGGAGGTATTCACGTCAAGGGGGTAAAAGGGCTTGTAGTTTGTTGGAGCATCCACCATCAAAATACTTATAAAACAGGCCGAGAGATGCAACATTTCGTCAATGGGACAAAGGCTGAAGCTTAGATGACAGTTCAGGACCTATCAGGTTGGCGACTCTTTTGAACTCTGTTCAGGAGTGAGAGACTTGTAGAAGATGCACCAGTACAAATGTGACAACAATACTCCATGCATGGGCGAATCGTGGCCTTGTAGAGATACAGGATACTTTCAAGCGTAAGTAACTTTCTAGCACGGTAGAGAGAGCACACCTTCTTTGCAGCAGCCTTGGCTGTGCTCTTGATGTATCATTTCCAACTCATGTCCCCTGTGAATGTTAAGCCGAGAAGTTTGAACGAAGTACTTTCAGGTAATGTATCTTTAGCCAAAGTTATTGGTTAGAAGTTTCTTGTAATTATTAAAGGAAACGAGCTTAGTTTTGGCAGCGTTGAACATCATCCATTTTTGTCCCCATTCCACTACAGACTAAAGGTCATCCTCTACGGTTTCTGCTATTGCCCTAGATATGTGTCCATTAGTTTTCCCCTCATGCCTGTTATAGAGCATGGTATCATCAGCAAATATACCCATCTCAGACACTATTTTATCAGGGAGGTCATTTATGAATATCAGGAATTAGAAAGGTCCAAGGATTGAGCCCTAAGGTATGCCAGGATTTATATCATATTGTTTTGACGTACGAGCATTGAGCACAACCTGGATTCTTCTTACTGAAGAAGGATTTAATCATGTTAAGTATTCGGCCAGTAAGACCATGTGATCTGATTTTCCTGCGGAGACCATCGTGCTATACCATGTCAAAAGCCCTCCCCTCCCCTGCCTTATGTATGGTATATATGTTCAGAGATTACAGTTAGGATATCTGCAGTAGAACAGACCTGCCTAAAACCATATTGATGATCAGACAGAAGTTTAGCTGCTGTAAGGTGGTGCACTAGAGCTTGATTAATTAGGGACTCAAATATTTCGGCAAAAAGAGGGAGGAGGTTAATGGGGCGATAATTTAATGGGTCAGTTCTTTCGACAGAATTCTTATAAACTGGTACCACAGAGGCAGTTTTCCAGCAGTCAGGAAAGCATGATTTGTTAAGGCATTTGTTGAAGAATTTGGAGAGAACTGGAGCAACCTCAACAGAGCATTTTTTTAATATTACAGGGAGGAGATCAGGTCCACATGCTTTTGAGGTGTCTGGGTTTTTTTTTATATCATGTACTTGTGAGAAGGGGTGATTTTCAGATCATCTAGAGTGGTTTCTGTCCACAAAGGAAAATCAGGGAGAGAGTTATTTGCTGGGTCCAAAGTAGAGTTTGAGGCAAACTGACGGGCATGCATATTAGTTTTCTTGGTTGTCGTGCAAACAACTTCATAATAGTTGGATAATGGGGGAATTGTTGATTGGCCATTAATTCCTACATTGTTGTAGATTTTTCCAGAAATCACAAGTTCCTAATTTCTGCATTTCGATGCTTTTAAAGTCCTATATAAAATTAAATAAAAACTGTTTTTGAAGACAATTAGTGAAAACTTAGTTTTGCTAAACTGTCCTAAGATTTTCACATTTTTCAGAAAATAATTACTTCTCCTATTACAAGTCGAACTCACCGGTGTATTTTTCTTTTTTTTTTTTTCTTTTAGCAAAACTCAGTTATCGCTAATTGTCTCTGAAAACTATTTTCATTAATAATTAATTTATCACCTAATCGTTTTTTCTATAATTTTTTGATTTGTTCATTACTGTGGCATGACAATAGGTTTTACTGGAAATTCAATTTTTTGATTTTCGAATTTCGATCTAATAATGAAGAAGCACCGTTTTTTGGGTTTTTCTTTTTCTTTTTTTTTTTTAGATTTATCTGACATTTTTCAGATGATATATCGGTACTTATGCAGTTAAAGACCCGTTTTTCTGTGATCGTTGCCATGGCGTAAACTGACAGAATATCGCAAAATGCCCAGCCAATGCAGCAGACACAGTTAATAAATTGGAAGCAAATTTTAGTTTTAATCGTACAAAAAATTAAACCATCTAATGCATAAAACTCACTATGTCTGTCTGTCTGTCTCCATATTTTCAAACTCTATCTCTTCTGAAACTAAAAGTCGCAGAGCTGCGCTAGGGGCCTCAAATGATTGGATTTTTTATGGACCGTTCATTTATGGGTCTTTAGCCAGTTAAAATAGTTTTTAATGGGTCAAAATTGAAAAAATTGTTATACATTTTGTACATTCATCTTAGTTTATTTTTAATCAGTTTATATGCGTGTCATATTGGTACAGTGGTAACGTCACCAGCTTTGAATGCTACAGTTTTGCTTTTGGTTTCGATTCTAGCTGATGGCACTCAAATAGTTTTTTTTTTTTTTTTTTTACTTTTAAAATCACGACTCTATAATGATATATACGAAATCTGAACAAATTAAAATATCATATTTAAGCGTATTTTATGACTGGGCACCGTTTTTTGGGGATTTTCTTCTTTTTCTGACACTTTTTACATAACATATCAGTACTTATGCAGTGAAAGACCCATTTTTCCATGAACGTTGCCATTGGCATATTTTTTAAAAGGTTTTTATTACATTTTCACCCCAAACAAGGCACATTGCCACTTTGGTGTAGGGGGCTACTATCAGGGGCAGCAACTACTGGGGCAATATGTTGGGATTTGGGCAGCAAGATGTCGGTTCACGTTACACTTAAACTTCTGCATGTCAGTACAGTTAGGAAAGCAAGGACCTGGAATGGAATTCCAGAGTCTAGTGGTTCTGGGGAAGAAACTACTGAAGTAGAAAGATCTTTTACATCTAGGGATCTCTACTGTGTGGGGATGGGATTTAGCTGCCTGTCAGGTTTGTTGAGGGTGTCTACGTCGTGGGGGCCCAAGTGTCTGCAGTTCGTCAGAGCATTCACCATTAAAATACTTGTAAAACAGGCAGATTCCGGCAGCTTATGTAAACTGACGGACTATGGCATGGTACATTTGTATACGGGACTTTAAAAACATGTAATATATTAAAAATAAAATAAAGCATTGGAAAGATTTTTTTCTAAGAATTTAAATTTGAAATATTTGCATCTTAAACATTTTTTTCTAAGAATTCAAATTTGAAATATTTGCATCTTAAACATTTTTTTCTAAGAATTCAAATTTGAAATATTTGCACCTTAAACATTTTTTTCTAAGAATTTAAATTTGAAATATTTGCATCTTAAACATTTTTTTCTAAGAATTCAAATTTGAAATATTTGCATCTTAAACATTTTTTTCTAAGAATTCAAATTTTAAATATTTGCACCTTAAACATTTTTTTAAAATTTAAATTCTTAAGAAATGTTTTCATAAGAAATGTTTTCCCCACAAATGTTTGGAACGTGATTAACAGTGCACAGCCTATTAGATTGGACCCCCCCCCCCCGCCTTCTTTTTATTCTAGAAAAAGCATGATCATTAATTTTTTTTTCAAAAAAAAAAAAAACAAAAAGAAAAAAGAAGAACAACTATCTTACCTCAATTCATGCAAGGAATGGTTTGGAGTGAGAGAAGTTTGAAATCAAATAAGGAATCAACTTCGTCAAAGCTGGAAGAAAAAAAAAAATATTAAAGTTAAAGAACAAGATAAGTTGGTTTGTAGACGCAAGTTTGTGTGCGTTCACTGTATATGTCAAGCACCATAGATAGGGAAAAGAAATTATGTATAGCAGTGCATTCCCCAAACTCTCCTCTGTACGTAGTGCAGGTCATAGGTAGAAAATGCATCTGACAACATCCGATACAATTACTGATTCCGATACTATTACCGATTCTGATTCTTTATAAATCTCGATATTTAACTATGAAGTTGCTCTTTTTTTTTTTCTCACATTCATCTCTAACAAGGCAAACTACCACTTGGACGTAAGAAACCCATTCTTAACATGTGAAGGGGAGGGCGTTTTGTAACTATAATGTACTTTCATCTAACAAATAAAAAAGTGAATTTAACTTGAAAATATCAACTATTATACAAATGGAACTTTGCTTGTGTGTGTCCGTTCCCTATGGACTCGAAAACAGCTGACCCGATTTTTATGAAATTTCACACAAAGGTACTTTATGTGTCTGGCAATGTTCTTAGATAGATTTTATATTGGACTATCTTTGATAAATATCGATAATCAACAATCAGAATAATCTGATGAAAAAAGAAACTGGCAATTTTGACCAAAGTTAACACCTTTACACAGCCTAACATCACAAGTGCATTTAAGAAGTTTTATTAACACACAGCCAAAAGGCCCAACATATAAAAGTAAATTCTTTGATATGACAGGGGCGTGTTCAAAATGAACGTTTCTGTTTAGAGCACAATTAAACCATGATACTTAACTTTTGCATTTTAAAGTTTAATTCAAGCTATTATATATAAAAAAAATAATTTTATAAAATAAAATAGCAAATTCGCTACAGTGCAATGTAGACTACAATGTATTGTAGATTAAGTCACTGTGGGGAGGCATGTGAAGCTTCTTCCCGGTGCACCACAATGGGTCCTCAACTAGAGCAGGTAATCAATCTTTAAAAATTTAATTAAAAGCGGTAAGTTTGAGAAAAGGAGTTAAAAATAAAAAACTAGACAAAATACTGTAAGAAATTGGCCCAATATATGTTACCGTGACATAGGCTGACATATAATCGGTGTTTTTTTTAGCAGTATATTTTGTATATATATTTTTTTATTTAAAACTCCTTTTCCCAAACTTACCGTGTCAAAGAGAGAGTCGAGCGGCATTTTTAATTTTCCAATACATCGGTAAACACTGTAGGTTTTTCAAGCTGAATAAACATGTTACATTAAATAAAAACACTAGAAAATTATCCAGTCAGGTAGAAAAGTAACTTATCTTGCCTTTGATAACATTTATTTGTTATATATTTGTTTTTTTGACAACTTTTTCGAATCTATGTGTACAGTAAAACAAACCCCAAAATGATTATACTCTTTGTACAGTCGAGAAAAAGAACAGTTTTCTTTACATTAAAAAAAACATTTAACTGCCTCAGTCACCATTCACAAAGAAAACAACCCTTTCTGTTCATTTATTTACCTTTGTGTAATTACCTTATTGTTGTTGCTTAAAAAAATAAATGCGCTGTATTTAAATCAGAAGGAGTTGTCGTTCGTTTCATTTTCATTCCTTTTTATTATCATTATTTATTTTGGGCGAGGAAATTTAATCTCACTTAAATTTCTGACCGACCCCCCCCCCCTACAAAAATTGGTGACACCCGACCGTGAGATGAATACGCATTTCCTTCTGTACCCTACATCTTACATCTTTGAAGTCTCGATAATGATTTAAAAATAAAACAAAATACCGTCAGAAACCCACGCAATAAATGCCCCGTAACTTACCCTGCCTTTAATCAGATATATTTGTTTTATATTTGTTTTATGATTTGTTGTCGAGACTAAAAAATGGCCAATAATTCAAACGTGTATTTTACAAAGTTACGCAGAGACGAGAAGAAACACGTGGAGGTTGTCTCGTATTTCACTAAAAAGATTCGCAATACGACATATGTAAACAGGGTTCTGGAATGATTGTTTATTTTTCCTGCTCCCAAAAATCTCTACATGTTCAATATTTAAAAGAAATGTGCGACTCGTTTAATAGAAAGGATTTATTTTTCGTTTGTTATCGAAGACCATGAAAATTAATGAAGACAAAGAATCGAAAGTGATTATAACAATTACTTACCTTACGTGGAACGACTAATAAAGAACCGCTCTTCATCGTTCACAGTTGCCTCCCTTAGATTTGTATTAAAGGGCGATAATTCTTTAAAAAAAAAATAGTAACAAGTTACTTCCCTTTGTTATTCCTTGTAATTATTAGGTACGAATAAAAATGGCAGAAGAAAACAGACGCCAATGCTTCTTAAAAGAGGCCTATAAGTATTATTTGGTGTTAGTTTAAATTTTTATTGTGTTTGAAAGATAATAGACGAAAATTATCTCTAAAAGAAGAAAAAAAGGTAAAACTATACAAACACCGTGACAGCGAATTACCCCTACCCCTAACCCTAACCCTAACCCCTAACCCTAACCCTAACCCTAAACCTAACCCTAACCCCAACCCTAACCCTAACCCTAAACCCTAACCCTAACCCTAACCCTAATCCTAACCCTAACCCTAACGCTGTCACGGTGTTTGTATAATAATACCGAAAAAAAAACATGTATATTTACGTGTTAAAAAAGTACAGCAAAATGTTGAATAAAAAATTGGGGGTTTGTTTTACAATCCACAGAGATACAAAAGATTCAAACTATATCACAAATAAATGCTAGAGTGAGAAAAATAAGTTAAATAACTTACTTAACTTGAGGAAGTTGGAGATCGGAGCTGGAAAGCAGGAAAACGGAAGACAATTTCACAAGCGTGCAGTTCTAAGAAAGAAGCTTTGTTCATGGAATCTACGTTTAGGTTTAGGCACAGATAAAGAGTGGGGAGGGGGAATTATTGATAGTGTTTTCAGCTAGACGAGTGTTTCTTGTGAAAGTTTGGCGAGTGGGGGGGGGCCATAGATTGAAGCTCAGTCGAACACTTTCCATGAAAATAACGATACAGCAGAGACAAACTCGCAAAATCTCTTCTGTGAGATAGAGGTTGCAGGGAAGAGAAAAGGACATCTCCTACGAGGCTAGGAAGTCTATTTTGAACTCTATCAAGGCAGGACAACTCCTTTCTAGCAACACCTGCCCAGATGTGGCAACAGTATTCCATCCTTGGACGTACCTGGCTCTTATATAGATAGAGAATTGCATCAGCAGTGAGATATCTACTGGATCGATAGAAGGATCCCACCATTGAGGCAAAATAATTCCACAATTACAAAGCCATACCTTTAAACTCAAAATTTATTCAGTTATAACATCAAAGAAAAGTTATTGGTCCGGGTACAGTCCTTGCAAAACGGTGGGTCGGTTTTGCCTCCCAAATTGGGAGTCAGTAGTTAACTCTTTTTTTCATGATGTTCTCAGCAAGATTTCTGATGCCTTTAATTAGGCATAAATCGAGTCCCTTGGGACTCTAACTGGATTGAGAAAAGTTCAAACATTTAGGTGATATAAACATGATTAAAATGTTCAAATGATGCCATCTTCTAATTAGGATATCTTCGGCACAATATAAAGGTGTCTCTGCTTGTAGAAATTTCAAGTCCTTTTTCACCAAACATTTAGGTGATATAAACTCGAAGAAATTGTTGCGGCTCCATTCTCGATAAGGCATTCTTCTCGGAGCCGACTTTTGTGAGTCTCTCTTGCCTAGTGTTTTTTCGTAGACTAAAAAACAAATGAATGTTTACAAGAAAAGGCGCCAAGTAATTATCTTGGCCCATACAAATTAACCAATCACAGGCTGCCTACAAGAAATGTGCGTAGACAGCTTAAAACATAAAAATGGCATTGTAACTGGAATTTCTCACAATGATTGCATATGTATGACAGTTACTGGTTATTTAAGGGATTGCTTCCCCATTGGGGCAGCAGTTCAAATGATGGATACTTCAAGCAAAGATTATTTTGTTACTAATACTAGAGTTCAGGTTTCGATTTTAGTCTTGTGTTTCTTAACTCCTAACAGAGCTGGAGGATCATGATCTTGGAAAATTTTGCAACCGTTATACCAGACCCAACTGTGATTTATCCACTATCTTTGGTGTCAGAGAATTTTCGACATTAGCAAGGGCTAGATAAATTACTTATCTATCTATATGAATAAACTTTTAGCGGTTTTACTCACTTTAAAACGTTTAATTGGTTCGAAAAACATATAGGTACAATAGATATGACAAGAAAAATGGTGGCGGGCTAACACTTAAATATGTAAAAGTGTGATAATGACTTAAAAATAAAAAATCATACAAAATACTGTTGGAAACCCAATTTATGTTACCGTGACATATAGTGGGTTTCTAACAGTATTTTGCATAGTTTTTTATTTTTAAATCATTTTTCAAACTTCACATATTCAAGTGTCAGCTTTCCACCATTTTTCTTTTTTGTGCTTATCACCAGACACTGTATGTTTTTCAAATCAATTTTAAAGTAAGTAAAAGCACATAAAAAAAACTTAAAATGTTTTAAATTTAGTAAACACATTGAAAACTTTTATATGAAAAATAACTTGTCATGCTGAAGTTTACACGTTCATGCATAAAATGGCAAATATTAAATTAGATTTTAAATTTTCTCAGAAATTGTTTTCATTAAAATCACATGAAATAGTTTTTGCAATTGTATTACTTGTGCGAGCCTTTTCTAGTCTTGGATTATTGTACCTATATGTTTTTCGAATCTTAGAACTGCACGCCTGTGGAACTCTGTTCCGTCTGCCTGTTTCCCCCCGGACTACAACTTGGATGTCTTCAAGTCCAATGTTAACAAATTCCTAATGAACCGCCCCCCTTAAGTAAACACTTCAGCAAATCTCCACACTAACGTAATGTACTTGCAAAAACCTTTATCCCTGAGTGGCTTCCGGGCCTTGATAAGTGGTGATCACTGTGTAAAAAAAGAAAAAAAAACAAAAAAAACACACATTCACATTTCAAGATATATTATCTGTTACAAACATACGCGCCCACGTCCACACACGTACATATATTCACGTTCGCGTACATACACTCACATTCACGTGTATATACACACACGCTAACGTACACACATGTACTCACATACACGCACGCATGGACAACGTCACTTCCGCTTTCAAAGGGAATACACACATGCGCAAAAGACCACCGGAAACGAGTATAAAACAAAGAGACAAGCTGCCAGCTTTCGAGCTGGTCGGTCTACCGACCGACCGCGTGCCTTTTCGGTATGCACGCGCACATGCGTACCTCACACCACTTGCTATTATGTGGGACAAAAAGCTAACAGACCATACGTACACATTCTCACTCTTTCTCTCTCTATCTACTGCTGGTTCCTGAGAACACCTTCGCGTAGCTGACTGCTAACATGGCGCACAGCTTAACCTCTATCCTCTTCTTTGTCTACACGCTGGACTATCATTCTCATTTTCACTATGTTACTCCTTTCTCTTCCCACGCGCGAACAAACGATAGTGACCCGAACTTGAGATGAACACACATTTCCTTTTCTTTCTACAACACCAGTTCCGCAACGAACATTGGTTACACACGCGCGGACATGAACACATGTTATATCTAAAACATTCTTTCAACAATAAATAAACGACGTTTATCTTATCCATCAATTGAGTCTTTGTTTCCTTCAATTCCATTTGTTTCATTATTCTTTTGTAACGGGATTGAGATTTATATATTCTACTCTTTTTGTGTAAAAAATATTGAATAAACAATGCTTAATTCAATGATAACAATAACATGAGTTAGAGAAATTATTTTATTTTATTTTTTTTCGAATTATACTGCTTTCATTAGCAGACTTTAGATTCCTTTTAATTTCCTGAATTTTGATTTTTTTTTTTTTTAAATAAAGGAAGGGGGGCCCAAATGGTTTGGGGGGTCGGTCATTTATTTTGCATGTAGTAAAGGGACGATTCCAATATTTTTCCTCATTCCGATACAATTACCGATTCCGATACAATTACTGATTCCGATCCTGATTCTTTATAAATCTCTAAATATTTAACTATATTATTTTTATTTTTCCTGATTACTGTAAAAACGTCTGTTAAATGTACAGATATTTTCTCAAAGGTAGAAACACACTTGTGGGGTTAGGGTTAAATGTGCAATTATTCTCTCTAACAAAAACACGTATGATGTATTTAGGTTTTAGTTTTACTGGTAGTTTAAAGTCAATAAATATTTATTATTTTATTATTACTACTTTTAAAAAATTTTTTTTATTTTTCTTCCTTTGAAGATTGTAATGCTGGGTATGGGGCAGCCAAACCAGCTGCTAACATTGCCCCGCTTTTTTATTGAAACCAACCGAGAGCTCTTTTCAGTATCCTCGCTATTCCCTTAAGTGCAATTGTCTAAATCTCTTTTGCACTTGGTTCACCAGGAATATTAGTTAGGTAAGACTTCAGGTTCTTCTTCATAAGCTCTGTGGCACCTATGATAACTGGTATGATTGATATCCCCTTTAGGTTCCAGTTTCTTTTCATATACATGAGACCTTGGTATTTGGTCTGCTTCTCTCTTTCAGCTCTGTTCATACCGCCATCATTAGGGACACTCACTTCAATCAAGGTTGCAACTCTCTCTGACTTATTAGTGGAAGATTTTGTTTTGGACAAAATCAGATGAAAAAAGATAATTAAAGGAATCATTATTTGCATTGAGAAATAGGCACACATTTTTCCGATTCCAATACTGACTTCGATACCGATTCCAATGCTCCAAAATGTTCCAATTTTACCGATTCCCGATTCCAATTCTGATAATCGTCCCAACACTAGTACCTAATGATTATACAACATTTTTTCCCTCGGCACTAACGTGATCTGTAAATTATTTTATCTTTTCCATGCGATTAGACGCCATTTATAGATTTTCCAGTATTACGATAATGAATATCGCATGCAAAATTGTTGCTGACAAATAGTTTTTATGTAATAACATTATGCGTTCCAACGGCCAAATAACACACGTGCGCGCATTGTTTGACTTATGGCAAGGCTATTTGTCAGCAACAATTTGGTATGTACTATTCGTTTACAGATTACCGGAAAAATTAATAATCAAATTAATCTTTTTTTTTTTTTTTTTTTTTTACACAGGCATCACCACATTATCAAGGCCAAGAGGCCACTCAAGGATAAGGGTTAAAGAGTGTACAGTAGAAATTGGAAAATATAGTAATCATTAGTAATGAAAATTCGGTAAATTTGTTAACTTATATGGAACGGCTCATCAAGAACTTATTTACGTTAGACTTGAAGACAACCATATTGTAGTCAGCTGGAAAGCAGGAAAATGGAAGACAATTCCACAGGCGTGCAGTTCTAAGAAAGAAGCTTTGTTCATGGAATCTACGTTTAGGTTTAGGCACAGATAAAGAGTGGGGGGAATTATCTGAATGCGATGAGTGTTGCAATATTTTTAAAGTATAATGGCGGTAGGTATTTATTTACTTTACCACCTAAGCAAAATATGACACAAGGTCGGTTTTTATGTGGAGTGACGGAGGAGGGTGAAAGGAAGGGAGAATGGTATATAGGGTTGCCTCTACATGGACCAACAAGGGCAATGGTCTCAAAGTGCAGCATCTGCCGGAACAGATGGTATTTATTTGCTCCCCCACCGAGCAAATTAGGCACAAGGCCAATTTTTAATGTGAGGAGTGAAGGGAGGGGGAAGGGAAAAAGGGGACCAGCTCCCGAGAGGTGGGAAATGGGAGCTGGTTAAAGGTCAGGTATGTGGGGTTGCCCCCACATCTGGTCTTTGCTTGCAGCATCTGCCGGAACAGATACTACACTGTGATCTCAGCCAAAAGGCCCCGCACAGTCAGGAGATTCTATTTATAAATGATGCTGCTAGCAACTGACGAATCAAATTAATTCACGTTCTGCTACCAACCAATCAGAAACCAGAATTGCTCCATAAAAATTAAACCTTTTCTGTGGCAACTTCACATATGTTTTCTTCATGTCAAAATGGGAAGAATCTTTTGCTCTGTGGCTTCGAACTCAAGAACGGTCTAGTAAGAACCAGTGAACTCCAGGACTTGTGTAAAACAACGAACCATTGGAAACTGTTCTGAAACTAAACATGACTTACAACTCTAGAACAACCAATTTAACTTATTTTGAATCTTGAACATTACTTTTATTAATGCTATATAGAGAATATGGTTAGATTGAAAATGTTTACTCTGGGCTAAATTGAAGACAAATATTTGCATTTTTTTTATTATGACGAAAAACATACGGAATGTTATTGAATGAAATAAAACATATTTTTTCCAACAATTTTATATCCACAACATATTTCTGTTAATAAAATTCCATAATTTTCCTTTTTTCTTTTTTTTTTTCAGAACAGATCGTAATAAAAAAGACGCAATTATTTGGGAGCTAAACTCTCTAATATATATGAAATACGTCCGTTTAAAACACACACAAAAACAACAAAAAAACAAAAACAATAATCACGTGTAAAATACATAAATGTTTATATACTTATGCACACATTTCTTTATTTCTTTATATATTTTTCGATTTGGCTTTTTTTTTTTTGTGAAAATTTACTTTAATTTGAAAAAAAAGTTTAATTTAATTTATTGTTACAACACATTGAGAATAAATAAACTTTTCATGTAAAAAAGTAAATAAATATTCGAATTACACAAATATTTCCTTCTTATTAAAAACAAAATAAGATGAATGAATATTTGTTGTTGCGGGACTGCGGGTATCGATGTTAGCTCCGCAAAAAAAAAAAAATACATAAATAAATAAATAAAATAATTAAATAAAAATAAAAAATATATATATAAAATG
Organism: Euprymna scolopes; assembly: GCF_053919585.1. NCBI lineage: Eukaryota > Metazoa > Mollusca > Cephalopoda > Sepiida > Sepiolidae > Euprymna > Euprymna scolopes. The sequence continues at coordinate 65,861,850 of NC_136521.1, read as the reverse complement.
GAATTGAACAACCAAAGCAAAGATGGTGGAGGAAATAAATTTTATACAAAATTTATTTCCTCATAATTGAAAAATAGGTACTAGTGCACTTATTGGTCCGTGCTGAAATCATAACGTTATTAGTTAAAAAGCCATTCTTAACATGGTGAGGGGAGGGTGTTTTGTACCTATTCTATACTTTAACCTTACAATTGAATAAAAAAACATATCATAAAACTTTAATTAAACTTGAAAATACGATTAAAAAAATAGCGCGGATCAGTAAGTGCACTAGCACCAAAAAATAAATGGAAAAAGAAAAACCCGGAAAGTTTCCCCTTAATTGAGAGTCTCTTCCTGCGACTGAGGTAATAAATGTCCTTTCTGAACTGAAGTAGAAGAAGTTAAGATTCTAGGTTGAAAATAAGTAAAACATAAAATTCAATAATCCTTTTAGCCGGTGTGCAGATCGGCAAACTACGACATTGTGTTCCTGCGCGTCCAATAATAGTACAGAGTTATTTGCGTGGGTGTAAGAAAGCAAATGTGCACGTGGCTGGAACGTTCTTTACACAGCCACACGTGCACAACTGGGTTGAGTCAAAGCGTCCACAATCAATTGCACGCTGCCATTGTTTCAGTTGAGTAGACATCGCCGTTGTTTGCGAGGACGACGACGAGTCTACGATATTGTTATAATCTTTAAAAATACAGAAATCAAGGTATAATAATGTCTCAATTCCTCTATAAATTTTATAATAAAATTGACTTTCTGATATTTTGGGCTTCCGTAGAATTATGCGCGATGGCTTTTTGTTTGCTTCGATTGTGCAAAGCAGACACTGTTACTAAGCTCTCGCTTTTGGGAGCTGCGCGATCCTTTTCTAGTCTCGCACAAAAAACACGCGTTCACATTTCAAGCTATATTACTTGTCATATACATACGCGCACACAAACATACGCGCCCACGTCCACACACGTACATATATTCACGTTCGCGTACATACACTCACATTCACGTGTATATACAACACGCTAACGTACACACATGTACTCACACACATGCACACGTACGCATGCAAGGACAACGTCACTTCCCCTTTCAAAGGAAATCCACACATGCGCAAAAGACCACTGGAAACACCTATAAAAGCAAGAGCAATAAGCAGCTTCTCCCTTTTCGGACCAGCTTTTGACAGCGTGCCTTTTCGGCATGCTCGCGCACACCTCACGCCGCTTGCTACTATGTGGGACAAAAGGCTAACAAACAGTATGTACACTTTATATGCTTTCTCTCTCCATGAACTGGATTGACTTTCTCACTCTATCTCCCCTTCGGCTTTGGTCCATCGACACAGACATGTGCGCAACTCTCTACTGAGCTTAACCCTCTCTTTCTACAGGCCGGCTTGCCACTTTGCGTTTCTCTATTGCATTCCCCTTTCCTTCCACACACATAGTCGTCAACGGCCAAATGAGCACGTGTACACCCAAGACTTTCATTTCTCAACAGAAAATAAACGACATGTTTATTTTATTCCAGCATTTGAGTTCTTTGTTTCCTTCATTCAATTTGTTTCATTATTTTTTCTTGTAGCGAGTTAGGGTATTTATATCCTGGTCCGCAACAGAGCTAATTAAGCTTCTTTTTTTCATTTTTTTTTTCAAATTTAATTTAATATCTTAAGACTTTATTTTAATAATTATCTTTGAAATAATTTGAAAAAAACCCTAATATTTATCTTTCAAAGGATTTTTACAATGAATTTTTAAAACTTCCAAATTTAGCTTGACTTAACATTTTCTGCCACCGCTGTGAAAATATTTTTCGTTATAACTTTTTTTTCACATGTAAAAATATTTTTTTTCTTTTTTTATTAAATTTAGGCTTTAATCTTTCAAACACGATAAAAAAAAAGAAATCGGAAAAAATTATGACAAGACTGCTTTCAAAACCATGCCTCCCTATCAGTTGCAGCCATATTAGTGAACGTACCTAATATTTTGTCATTGTCTTATGCGTTTTATGGCCAAAACGAAAGGAACAAGTAAGTATTTTTTGACGGAATCTCTCTTTAAAAAAAATCAAATAATCCAATCAATACGCAATTTTAACTTTATAATGGTCTACGTTTTTTTTTTTTTATAATCGATATTAATATATATATTTTTGCCTACATTATTCTTTATTTGTGAGTACAAATATGCTTAAAATAATCAGCCGAAACTGAGCAAAATATATTGCACTGTGGGGAGGGTGAGGATTGTAGATAAAACAAACAAACAAAAAAAACTGCGCACGTATCAGATTTTAAGGTTGAAAATCCGAATTTTGAATGTGTTTTATTTTTCATCTTTTGCGTTTTGAAATGTGGAATTCGTGGAATATGTTAATAATAATTATTATTTTTTAGATTAGCAAAGAAAAATCATATATTTTCATTATTTTTGCGAGAAACACTACTTTTAAATCTTTGAAAAATAAATTAATAATTTTCTTTTAGTGAGTCCAATATTGCTAATATACCATTAAATAGGAAATGCTTTGAAAAATCTATGCAAGAAAAGAAAACATCGATAAATAACTGTGCATTTTGCTAAAAAATACGATAATTTCTTTTGGTAATTTCTTGTTTATTTACCTATGGTAGCCCAACTGTGATAGATGATCCAGGAGGTTTTTGCAACACATACGACACCTAGCATTCCCAAAATGGTCACCCATGTGGTACTGGCCAGCCCCATCGTTGCTTAACTTCGGAGGTTTTGTAGGTAACATTATATATATATATATATATATATATATATATTAAACTGTAATTCAATGAATTTCAAAAAACTCTTATTGAAATGAAATGAAGTGGTTGAGTTTCATATCAAAGAATTTTTATTATTCTAAGCAAGACAAAGAATGTTTTAGAAAGTTTATCTCCTTAACCTATAGGGTTTCGATGTCTACCATCTCATCAGAGGAGTGAAAATATTAGCAAATAGTTATCAAGGTATGCACCCTATTTGCTAAAGTCAGTGAGACATGGAAAGTCAAAGTGAAAATAAATTTATCAGAAGTTCTGTAGGACAGAACTTCTGATAAATTTGACTTTCCATGTCTCACTGACTTTAGCAAATAGGGTGCATACCTTGATAACTATTTGCTAATATTTTCACTCCTCTGATGAGATGGTAGACATCGAAACCCTATAGGTTAAGGAGATAAACTTTCTGAAACATTCTTTGTCTTGCTTAGAATAATAAAAATTCTTTGATATGAAACTCAACCACTTCATTTCATTTCAATAAGAGTTTTTTGAAATTCATTGAATTACAGTTTAATTTATTTGCTCTATCTTGAATATCGAGCAATTCTCGTTTAGATGGGATAATTTATAGAATATTACTGCCAGTAATATTTTGTAAACCTACAATCTCACGTTTACATAACCACTGATTGTTAAATAAAAACTACTCCGAAGTATATATATATATATATATATATATATTTTATTAATATTATTGGAATTCTTTCCTTTTTTCCTTGTACACCTTTTTGGAAATTTTTCCATGGATATCTGCCTTTGGATTATTATGGACCATCTTCTTCCAATTCTGGGATTTTTGGATTTTACTTGTGCAAATGGAAATTCTTTTAACTTTCTTGAAGTTATATACTTGGATTTTACCATCACTGGATTATGTATCTTTCACCAGACTATCCATTCAGGTGTAATCACCTTTTTCTTCACCATATTCCCTCTGCTTCACTTTTTTGTTTTCAAGTAAGATCTTTGACTTACTCGTTGTTTCATCAAATACTTTTGCATGCAAAATCCGATCCCGCATTTTGCTAATTCCTACCTTCTGATGAGAAGGAAAGTATTTCTTCGAAACTCTGCGGATTAAGGACTATCCACTTATCTAGTGTTTCCTTTTCAGATTAAATATGTTTTTCTTAACTCATTTCAAATGTTAAAAAAACATTTGAAATGAGTTAAGAAAAACATATTTTATTAACTGTTTGCTCATATTATAAGCTCTATCTCCTATTTGGTTCTATCCAGCTTTTACATCTGGCTGAGATAATTTTATAAATATTAATTCTTTAATATTTATAATATACTTTAATTTTACTATCTTGGATCATTTTGGTAAATTTAATTGTAATTTTTATTTTATTTTATTTATTAATTCAGGTACACTTATAATGTTTATACAAATTATCTTAAATCTTATTTAGATGGAGAAAAAAATTATTATTTGTTTCAAAAAACTTTTAAAACAATATTTTAATGCTTTAGCGATCGAAACAAAAATGACGGTTATTTGTGCGGTTTTGGAAAATTTTAAATTTAAAATTCTATTAAAAATTGTAGAAAAAGTTTTATTCTGCTTTTCATATGATAAAATGAGGGCTTTTATCTTTCTGGAAATTAAAAAAAGAAAAGAATTGTTAAAAAAATAATAGATTTTAATAGATTTTTATTGATTTTAATTGATTTTAATAGATTTAAATTGGTTTTTATTGATTTTAATAGATTTAAATTGATTTTAATTGATTTTAATTCGTTAAAAAAACACTTGTTTTTTTTTTACACTTTTTGATCGTGATTACGTTTTTTTTTTTTTTTACACTCATGTTCACCCTTTACGAAGCGTATCAACACTTGCACTTAAGTGGCTACTATCTGGGGCCACGTCTAGGAAAGATCAACAAGATATTTGTTTATGTTACATTTAAACTTCTGTATATCAGTACGGCCAGAGAAGCAGGCAGCAGAAAGGGAATTCCAAAGTCTAGCTGTTCAAGGGAAGAAACTATTAGAATGGAAAGCTTTCTGGCATTTAGGGACATCAACAGTGAAGGGGGGAAATCTTATTGTTAAGCGGGTTTGTCGGGATATATACATCGAGGGGGTACAAGTGAAACGAGTTCATCAGAACACATTCTATTAACATATTTGTAAAACAGGCACAGTTATGCTACATTGCGGCGATGGGACAGGGGCTGGAGCTTAGTTGATAAATTATTTGTTTTTCCTTTTATGCCAATTATAGAGCATTGTATCATTAGCAAGTACACTCGTCTCAGACAAAATGTTTGATAACATTTATTGATTGTTTATTTTTCATCCTCTATTTTATGGCGCTTGTTAAAAATACCGACCCATTTTGCTAGTTGTTAATGAGATCAATACCACTGAACCGATAACAAATATTAAGAATTCATAATATGCTACGTTAGGTGTCAGAATTTTTGTAGGAATTTTTGACACCTCTAACACGAAACTGCAAATAAGATATGAAAAAACTCGTAATTTCTCTTTTAAAGGTGGGTTGGTTATTTTCTTTATGGATTATACTTCCAAAATAAACTATTAAAGTTGTTTTAAAAGTAATAGAAATATTTTTTTTATTTAAAAAAAAACAGTAATGAATTTTATGAACTCAATATTTTTCAATTTTTAAACTTTAAAAATCTATCCAAATTTTTCTATTGATTCTATTTTTACGATATTTTCAGGTTCAATGTGAAATTTTATGCTCTTTTCAATAAACCGAATATAATATTTTAGACAAACGTTTTTATTTAAATTCACGCCCCCCCCCCCATTTTCAAATGTCTATTAAAAAGTAAATAATTAATTCATGTACCAAAGTTTTATATATCACAAATTGAAGATAAAAGATCAATAAATAATATATTCAAATTTAAAAACAAAAAAAGTAGTGTTTTTTAAGAAATTTACCTGTAAAGTCCGAAGTTTTAAACCTTAAAAAAAAAAAAAAACACGTTGTTTGTTTATTTTTTTTTTCATAAAAGCTTGGTCCTTGCTCCTTTAATTGAAAAAAAAAAATTAGGGCTTGAATTACATTTTTCGAGGAGTTATAAGCTTGGAAAGATGGCGGGTGAAATTATTCACTATTTTCACGAAATTTCTGACACGCTACGTAGCCTCATATGTAAGGGAAATAACTCTTATTATGTTTCAAGGGAGATAATTTAAACTAAAAAAACTAAGGAGTTATGTTTCTTAGTTTTTTGTGTTCTAAATAGTTTATGTAGTGTTGAAGCAACGCCGCAACGGTACTTGTGCAGTTTAGGAAATATATTAAAAAATGAAGTTAAAGAAAAATCTCTACGTGTCCGTTATGGACTTAAGTTCGAATAACAAACATCCCTAATTTGATCAAGTATTTGTTTTTATTATATAGGAAAATCAAATTTTAGTGAGACCCATCCTGACGCAGCCATCTTGGTAAATTCCAGTTACGGAGAGAGGTACACCAGGGGAGATAAATTCAACTAATTCTTAAGTTAAGTAACGTTGAGCCTGGTCAGTACTAGATGGATAACCATTTGGGAGTGCCAGGCGCTGTATGTAGGAGTACGTCGACACCTTCATGCAAGCACTGCTAAAATCTTAACGTGGTTATCTCCCCCTGACTGGGATTTATATGCGACTGGGGACCGCTAGTGAATTTTATATTACCTTGACAGTTCCTCCTTTAGAGGAAACCAGTTCAATCCGTCTAAGGCGAATGTTGCTGGCATACAATAGACAGCAATTAAGAAAGTTTCCCTGAATTTTAATTTCTTTTCTGTCTTAGACATTTCGTAGAATAAAAATCAAGTCAAATTTAAATAAGGATTCTAAACATAAGGTTTAGTATCATTATATATTGATATTAATCTTCGTAAATGGACACAAAATTAATATTTCTTGTCCTGGAACATGTATTTTTCTTATTATAAGTATATTAGGTTGAGAAGAAAGTTCTTGGAGAATTTTTACTTTTGATTTCAAATGAAGTTTTTTCAAATAAGTTTTCGTTATAATACCTTTACTTTATATATTATTTTAAAGAGAGTTTATCGCTCTATCTAATCATTTTATTACAATCGTTTAAAACAATTATGTTTTCTTTTCAGAACGTTGAATATAAGATGGAAAAAAAGAAAATTTGCACAATTTTCTTATTTCAATTTAAGTTAGGCCGAAAAGCTGCTGAAACAGCTCACGGTATCAACAAAATGTTTTACCCAGGAACCAGTACTTAACGCTCAGCATAATGGTAGTTTAAGAAATTCTTTGGTGGCGACAAGAGTCTTGAAGATGATGAGCACACTGGTCGCCCATCAAATGATTACAACGATCAAATCAGAGAACTTGCTTCTGAATTAGACGATGATTGCCAACCACTTGGGAGAGATTCGAATGACAAAAATACCTCACGATAACCAAAATAAACGCCGTTATGAAGTAGCATCTTCCCTTCTTTTATGCAACAAGAATGACCCGTTTCTCAACTGGGTTGTGATTTGCAATGAAAAGTGGGTTCTTTAGGACAACCGGTGACGCTCAGCTCAGTGGTTAGACGCCGACGGAGCTTTACAACACTTCCTGAAGCCAGAGTTGCACAAAAAGAAAGCCGTGCTGTTTGGTCACATCCATTACAGTTTTTTTGAATGCAGGCGAAACCATTACGGCAATGAATTACTGTCAAGAAATGGACAAAATGTATCAGAAACTTCGACAACAACATCCAGCATTAGTCAACAGAAAACGCACAATTTTGTCTCATCCACCATACTCTCCAGACCTCTCACCTACTGACTACCACTTTTTCAAGCGTTTCGACAACTTTCTGCATGAGAAATGCTTCAAAAACCTAAGAGATATCAAAAATCCCTTCAGCAACCTCATCGCCTCCAGAACGCAAGATTTTTACATTATCGGCATCAATGCACTTGTTTTGGGCAAAAGTGTGTTGATTCTGATGTTGCTTATTTCGATTAATTAATTTTTTTTTTTTTACATAGGCATAACCACTTATCAAGGCCAAGAGACCACTCAAGGATAAGGGTTAAGAGTGTACAGAAGTCAGTTGGAAAATGAAGTAATCATTAGTAATGGAAATTCGGTAAATTTGTTAACAAGTAGAATGGCTCATCAAGAACTTGTTTACGTTGGACTTGAAGACAGCCATATTGTAGTCAGCTGGAAAGCAGGAAAACAGAAGACAATTCCACGTGCAGTTCTAAGAAAGAAGCTTTGTTCATTGAATCTACATTTAGGTTTAGGCACAGATAAAGAGTGGGGGAAATTATTGATAGTGTTTTCAGCTAGACGAGTGTTTCTTGTGAAATTTTGGCGAGGGGGAACCATAGATTGAAGCTCAGTCGAACACTTTCCATGAAAATAATGATAAAGCAGAGGCAAACTCGCAACATCTCTTCTGTGAGATAGAGGTTGCAGCGAAGAGAAAAGGACATCTCCTACGAAGTCTATTTTGGACTCTATCAAGGCAGGACAAGTCCTTTCTAGCAGCTCCTGTCCAGATGTGGCAACAGTATTCCATCCTTGGACGTACCTGGCTCTTATATAGATAGAGAATTGCATTAGCAATGAGATATCTACTGGATCGATAGAAGGATCCCACCTTTTTTCCAGCGGCCTTGGCGACAGATTTTATGTACGTGTTCCATTTAAGATTAGGAGTAAAGGTCAAGCCCAGAAGCTTGTCAAAACTTGAGGCCTCCTCAAGACGAGAGCCATTCATTTCAATTCATGCCAGATGGGGATCAGAACGTTGATGATGTAAAGATAAAAGCTTGGTTTTAGATGCATTAAAAGTAACTAGCCACTCCTTACCCCATTGTACAACATGGTCAAGATCAAAGGAGAGAGAATCGGAGAGAACTTGGTCGTTTACTGTCTTAGATGTGCTTCCATAGATTGTAGTGTCATCAGCAAAAATGTCTACGAATGATGCAAGTATGTGATTTGGAAGATCATTAATATAGATCAGGAAAAGAGTTGGGCCCAGGATGAACCCCTGAAGGACTCCAGCATTAACACTGTGAGCTTCTGATTTTTGCCCATCAACTACTACTCTTATGAACCTATCAGAGAAAAATGATTTAATAATTGAGAAAACATTTCCAGCTATACCATAGCTGGAGATCTTGTGAAATAAACCATTATTCCATACCCTATCAAAGGCCTTTGATATGTCAAGAGCAATTGCCCTAGAAAGGTTGCCTCTGTCGAGAGATTCGCTAATCCTATGAGATATAATTGTAAGCACATCTGCTGTAGATCTAGCAGAACGGAAACCATATTGTGTGTCACTAAGAAGGTTATTTTTGCTGAGATGGTTGATTATTTAACACAGATTCCAGCAACTTACTCATAACGCACAGGAGACTTATTGGCCTGTACTGAGAGGGGGCTGAGCGATCACCTGAATTCTTAAATACAGGGCAAACTGATGAGATTTTCCAGGGTGATGGGAAGCAATTCTCTTTAAGACAACGTTTAAACAGTTTTGTAAGTATGGGCGCTAGTTCTGGTTGAAATTTTTTGAGTACTATAATTGGAATACCGTCAGGGCCGGTTACTTTACTGGAATCAAAGTTTTTGATTAGGTTGGCAACACCACGTACAGATATTTGTATATCATATAGCATGTTTTCTGATACAGAAGGAAATAGTGGGGGTTGGCGGCCTTGGTCGCAAACGGTATAATTAGCTACAAAGTTCTTGGCAAAGATTTTGGCTTTGTCTGATGCTGATGAGATTATCTCAGGTCCATTGATGATAGTTGGGATAGAGCACATGCTTTTGTTCAGGATTCTGTTTGCTATTTACCAAAACTGGTGGGAACCAAGCCGCTGCTCTGCTACTTTGGACTTGACGGATTGAGCATACAACTCTCTTGCATTCTTTATTACTTTCTTACAATGGGTGCTCGCAGTCCTGAAAGCGGTTTTAGTTTCCATACATCTATTATGTTGGAAACAGTGGAAAAAGTGATTTCTGTGCGCAATGGCAGCAGCACATTCTGGAGAGAAGCATGGCTAGCTGTTAGGTTTTTGCTGGAATTTTTCGAGGGCATGAAAAGGTCTATACTTACAATTAACCATTCCATCAGGTCTGATACTATAGAGGACACATCCTTTTTAAACATGGAACGCAGAGGTAGATCTGATATAAATGTACGGAAGCTATCCCAGTCAGCCATAGTGTATCGATATACTGTACGATGGAGAGGTACGTGTGAGGACTTATTACATTTCATTTTTATCTTAATTGATACAACTGAGTGGTCGGAAGATCCAAGAGGAGACAGAACGGAAACTGAACATAGTTCAGGGCAAGTTGTGAGAAAAAGGTTTAGGAGACTCGCATACTGGCCGTCATTGTCGGGCACACGGGTGAGTTCGTGAACAATCTGAGTGAGGTCATAAGCAATGGAGAAATCATGACAGAACCTCTCCTCATCATCGGTCTTGTTTGAGTGGGTCAACTATTCCACATTGTGAATATTGAAGTCTCCACATACATGAATGCTAGCTGAAGGATATGCTGATAGAACTTGGTCAATTTCCTCAGATATGCTTTTAGAGATAGTAACTCTGCTGTTGTGGGGGCGATAGAGAGTAAATATAAATGCAGTAGTGTGAGCTAGTGCAAACCGGAAGCACATACAGGGTAAGTTAGGATCTTCTCTGGAGATGTCCCTACCACATGGAAAGCCATCTTTAATATAGCCACATATTCCATGCCCATGGCGATATTGGAGGTCAGACTTAGAAGTTAAGTTAGAGTATCCTTTAATTGCGAACTCTTCTAGGAAAATATCCAATTTTATTCTTATTTTTATTTTTTTTTTTAAACATTTTCTTTTTATAGAAATCGCTCCAGACAAGTCGTGAAACCACTTAATGTAAGGAGCTAACAAGGGGTTTATACTTTATCTGTATATTCATGTACGTGTAAATGCGTATATGTATATACGTCGTATCATTTGATTGATTGTCTAGTGTGTATATTTTAACATTTATGCCACAGTTCTAATAGGAAAAAATTGACATGGGCGTATCGAAACAGTTGTAGACAAACAGTTCTTTTTAACAGATGCAAATAACACAACACATGCCTGAATTATTTACGAACATTTATTTTCATGATCCGGCCGGCATTTTCAGAGATTACACATTCTTAAAACATTTATTTTCATGATGTCAGCTGACATCTTCAAAGATCTTTACATCTTGATTGCCTGAGATGACACCACTCCCCGCATTATGGAGAGACCAACTCCTCCTTTTGAGTCGTCTGTTCTCTCTGATGTCCAGCTAACGACTGACTAGAATCTCCCCAAATCTACATTTCTTCACGTGTCTCAGACCAATAGCTGATGTAACCTCAATCTAGTTATTTGTTTATGCAAACCAAAATCATGTTTACATCTATTCTCTATTTTCACGTTCCTTTTGTAGCGATATTATTATTTCAGCTTTCAATCATTTGTTCCCAATCTAATTGTTTATTTTTCTAATCATAATAATCGATCCAGCGACCTGCCGTCGCTCGAATTAACTAATAATAATAATAATAATAATAATAATAATAATAATAATAATAATAATAATAATGTTTTGACCCTTGGCCCTGCTTGCCACAGTTAACACAGATACTACGCTATGATCACGGCCCAAAGGGTCACAACATTACACTTGAATCAAAACCCCATTATATCATCATGCATTCTTTAAACAGAACAGATACTACCCTTGTAACCTAGCCAGAAGACCAAGAAGGTATATTTTAGTTTAACGTACGACCCAAAAGCGACATCATATTTTTATTATTAAATTTTTTTTTCTATTTATATGGCGTCTACGGTGATCTGAGATACTATTTACTAAAAAGGCAGCTAGAAGGCGATAATATACTACGGACATTAAATTAGCGTATCTACATACTAATTTAATGTTTGTACTATGTTATTACTTTCTATCCTCCTTTTTTAATAAATAAGATATCCCGATTGAATAATTTACCATGACATACGTACATACATATATTAAAGTTGGGAACAGTTGGGAATGACAACTACACTATTCACTATGACTACATAACCCCTACTGCTACATATCTAGAAAACGCAGCTGTAAAACCAGATATAGTGATTTGGGACAGAGCAAACAAAAAAGCGACCGTAATAGAGGTCAGTGTACCCAATGATACAGGGATTAACAGAGTTGAGAGGGAAAAGATAACAAAGTATCAAGGACTTATGTATGATATGAAACGAAATTGGAAATTAAAAGACGTTTCAATTATACCAGTCATCATAGGAGCAACTGGGCTTATGAAAAAGAACTTTAAAAAGTACATAGCAAGCATACCCGGTGAACCAAGTGCAAGTGAAATACAGACGATTGCACTGAAAGGGACGGCTAGAATCCTGAAAAGATCTCTTGATTGGACTCACTAAAATAGGGGTAAATGTCAGACATCTGGTTTGATGTCCCATCCCCTAGAAGAAAAAGTTTAAGAAAAATGAAAAATAAAGGTACTACATTATTAATATATATATATATATATATATATATATATATATATATATATATATAGGAAATTTATTACTGTGAGTCCAGAATGAGTTTACAAATTGTTTCAACTAGAGGAAAATCCTCAAAGACAGGAAAAATCCAACTAGCATCATCAGAATTCATAGATGGACATAGGATTTTCCTCTAGTTGAAACAATTTGTAAACTCATTCTGGACTCACAGTAATAAATTTCCTATATACTGCTCTGACTACACATTGAGCACTTTAGTCCGGTTTTTTTTTTTTTTCACCACTGGTAAATAAATATATATATATATATATATATATATATACTAGCATTTTAACCCGACGTTGCCCGGGTGTTTGGGTGTGTATGCTGAGCATAAAAAAGCGGTAATTTTTTTAAACTTTGACCCCTATTATGACCCCTTAACATTTATAGTTTTGGGCTTAAATCAAGTTATTACGTTAGACTCATGTCCAAGGAACCTATATATAAAATATCTAGTGTTTAGACCCAAAATTGTCGGAGGAGTTTGGTAGAGTTCTCAAAGGTCAAATCGTTGAACTTTCACCCCTTAACAGCCTAATTTCTGGCCGAACACGGATTACATAGATTTTTCCAAATCTCCATACCCTGTATATCAAATTTCGAGTATGTAGACTGAAAATTGACAGAGTTATTGCGTAGGGAAATGTACACAGACAGACACACAAACACACAGACACGTTAACTTTTATCGATGCAACAAAAATATATACGTATACATAAATATATATGGAAACAATTTTTTATTTACTTTAAACTTTTTACGCAAATATTATGCAAGTATAAATCATGTAGAATATCTGCATGAATATAATTACACGTAATATTTTTTTATTTTTTATTTTTTTACAAGGTGGTCACCACTTATCAAGGCCCGGAAGCCATTCAAGGATAAGGGTTATTGTAAGTACAGTACGTTAGTGTGGAGATTTAATAAAGTGTCTACTTAAGGGGCGGTTCATCAGGAATTTGTTTATGTTGGACTTGAAGACATCCAGGTTGTAGTCAGGTGGGAAGCAGGCAGACGGAACAGAGTTCCACAGGCGTGCAGTTCTAAGAAAGAAGCTTTGTTCATGGAATCCGCGTTTTGATTTAGGCATAGATAAAGAGTGGGGAAAGTTTTTGACAGTGAATTCAGCTAGACGGGTGTTTTTTGTAAAAAATTGGCGAGGGGGGGACCAGAGATTGGAGTTCAGACGAGCACCTGCCGTGGAAATAGCGATAAAACAAAGATAGGCTTGCAACGTCTCTTCTGTGGGAGAGAGGTTGCAGGGAAGAGAAAAGGGCATCTCCCACTAAGCCACAAAATCTATTTTGTACTCTGTCAAGGCAGGATAGGCTGTTTTTAGCAGCTCCTGCTCAGATATGGAAGCAGTATTCTATCCTTGGACGTACTTGGCTTTTATATAGATAGAGAATTGCATCAGCAGTGAGATATCTTTTGGAGCGGTAGAAGGATCCCACCATCTTTCCAGCGACTTTGGCAACAGACTTTATGTACGTGTTCCATTTCAGATCAGGAGTGAAGGTCAAGCCCAGAAGCTTGTCAAAACATGGGGCTTCTCCTAGAGGAGAGCCATCCATTTTAATTGATGCCAGATGGGAATCAGAGCGTTGATGATGTAAAGATAGGAGTTTGGTTTTAGATGCATTAAAGTAACCAGCCATGTCTTCCCCCACTGAACCACACGCTCAAGATCAGAGGAGAGAGAATCAGAGAGAGCTTTGTCATTTACAGCATTTGATGTGTTGCCGTAGATGGTCGTGTCATCAGCATAGATGTCAACGAATGATTTAAGTATGTGTTTAGGGAGATCATTGATGTAGATCAGGAAGAGAGTTAGGCCCAGGATGGACCCTTGAGTGACTCCAGCATTAATACTGCAGGCCTCTGATTTTTGTCCATCAACCACTACTCTTATGAGCCTATTAGAGAGAAATGATTTAATGATAGAGAGAACATTTCCAGTTATACCGTAGCTGGAAATCTTGTGAAGTAGGCCCTTATGCCATACATTGCCGAAGAGCAATTGCCCTAGAAAGGAAGCCTTTGTCAAGAGATTCACTAATCCTATGGGATATAACCGTCAGCACATCTGCGGTAGATCTTGCAGAACGGAAACTATATTGCGTGTCACTAAGAAGGTTATTTCTGTTGAGGTGGTTGACTATTTATCTATTTAATATGGATTCCAGCAACTTACTCATGACACACAGGCAACCTATAGGAAAAAACACTTTATATAATACACTCCTCCTTTATCTTAATTTACTAAAGATGATCATCCCATAAAAAAACCAGAAATACTTATAGGGAATTAATTAAAATGAATGTTTAAAAGAATATGTAAAATAGCTAGATAGTTTGCTAGTGAATACAATTCTACAACCCATTTAAGAAAATTGTATTTTCTTTTTAAATAAATAGAAAAGAGGGTTTTTATAGGAGTATATATATATATATATAATAATAATAATTATTGATTAAATACCTACAAACACCAGTGTTTCATCCTTTCAGGAATGATCAGTGCAGGGTGTCATGATTAACGCCGGTCGACAGATTCAAACCCGGCAGTGAAGCCATCTCTGATTCCAAGGAAAAAGGAAATATTGTTGAAATTTTAACATTTATTAAGTGTTTTTAACGTCTGTCAGAGTGATCTCATCATTATATGATGATCTGTGCATGCGAGCTAAAGTGACCGACTTTATTTCAACTGTAAAGTGTTAGATGATAAAAAACGAGTTCATTAAAGGGACATAATCATTTAATACAATAATTATTAAATACCTACAGTGTTTCATAGTGAATGATTAGTGCAGGTGCAGGGTGCCACGATTAATGCCAGTCGAGAGATTCAAACTCAGCAATATATATCTATAACATAAAGCTGAATGTCTGTGTGTGTGTGTGTTTGGTCACGAATAGGCTCCTATATTGTTGACTATTAAAAAAAAAACTGATTACATATAATGATAGACGATGTATCGAGACACAGGAATGGATCTGTTTGATCTGGCAGAACGCTGGTTCATTAAAATTGTGGTGTTTGCGTTCGCGCCTGGTCCACAAAGTATCGAAATAAAAAATTAAAAAATTAAAAAAAAAACCGTTTACAAGTGTTTTTGATATAGATGTACATAATAATACTTTGATAAGTATGTTTCAACTTAAATAGGGATGGTATAATAAAATTGTGGGGTCTGCGTTCGCGCCTGTACTCCATGGAAATATGGCACAAACTTTAACAAAGACTTTTCATATCTATCTGCGTAAGTATACTTTGATAATTGTTTCAGTTTGAAGAAATATGGTATAATAAAATTATAGGGTGTTCGTTTGCACCTGACCTCCATAGAATGGAAATATGTCACAAAGTTTAACAAGGTTTTTTAATATAGATCCACAGAATATTATGATAAGTGTTTCAGTGTGAACAGGTATGGTATAATAAATTATGGGGTTTATCTATTTTATTTTTACTTTCATTATATTTTGCTTTGGTTTTGATACCCCCAAATTCGAAGCTATCTCTTTACAACCCTTCCTTTTCATAACCTATCATACTTTCATAAATCAGAGTCCATTTTCTGTAGGCTGTTTTTGAACCCAGTTAACGACGGGTACTTTTACTAGTACATATATATATATATATATATATATATATATATATATATATATATATATAGCTTAGTGAGTCAG